>NC_052621.1:38092158-38392158 GCF_016545825.1 Eucalyptus grandis | reverse complement strand
CCCAACTACTGTTGCAATATATAGGAGAGAGAGGCCTGTCAAGTAAAACATAATTTTCATTTTCTTTTTTGAACTGTATGTCACAATGGTTTTTATTTATTTATTCTCCAAACTAAAGCTTGGTGTGTCTTGATAGTTTAGTTTGGAAGTTGTGTTGCAGCAAAGTTCACTTAGCCAATGTGTAAGTCCGAATGAGTGAAGTTGAATTGGAAGTTTTGATAATCTGATCACACTCACAGTTAGTTCAATGATTGAACTACTGTGAGTGGTGAAAATTTAGGACACGGGAGTGTTATTTGTTACTTTAGAGCTGGAAAGACTGGTTAATGTACAGCATCTATTTTGATTGGGGATAAATGCTTCTGTGCTTCTGTGGCTTCAGTATTGACTCTAATTAAAATTTCTTCTTCAGCATTTGTGACTGAAAGCAGAAACGTGAGACATTTAAAAGTCAATCAATCAATGGAGTATCTTTTTAATGGGAGAGCTAACAATTGGGGAAAGGTGCTTTCTTTATGGGTACATAATGCCTTACGGCTTAAAGTTGAAAATGCCAAACTCTGTAAGAAAACAGCATACAAGTACAATTCTTGAACCCTACATTCTACCAAACATAATAGAGGACCTCTATCAAACAATAAGTTGGAAAGTTCATCCCAAAAATCTCATCCAGAGCTCACCGAACAACCTACAGAGGTGGTTGTGGTTTCTCTGAGTGAACATGGAAAATAACAAAGTTGTAATGATCCACTCTCGTTCATAAAATGGTCTCTCAAGTTGCATTTTTAATAGCCAAAACAAAATGGTTGTAATTTTGTAAGAGTTTCATCTTTGAAAATCAACTCGATGGAAGTTGTCACACAATTCTCCATGCTGAAGATGTTAAGAAATCACAGATTGAAGTGACAACCACTGCACTTCTTTGCTTATTTACGAAGACTAATTTGGTGGTTTGCTTTCATGCAGATCCATCCGGCTTCATCTTGTTTCCTCTTGTTGTCCATTCCTTTGACCTGGTAGTGTCGTCAGTTGGAATACTTTCGATCAGAGGAACACGTGAATCTGGTCTGAAGGCGTCCATTGAGGATCCAATGGCAATTCTTCAGAAAGGATACTCTGTTTCTATAGTTTTAGCCGTTCTTGCTTTTGCCGCGGTATTGTTTCTCTGACTGTTCTCAAATTTTTTTCCTTTGCTTTCAGTATTCATTGAAGGATACAGATGCAGAAAACGCTTTCTTGTAATTATTTCTGTTGTTTGTCAAATTTAAAATTCACCAACTTGCCCTTGCCTCTATTTTTGGTATAAGTCATGTGAATAGGTTCTGACACTTGATTTTACTGGATTGAAATCTACACAGTCTACACGGTGGATGCTTTATACTGAACAAGCCCCTTCTGCATGGCTGAACTTTGCTTTGTGCGGACTGGTTGGTATTATGACAGCCTATGTTTTTGTATGGATCACAAAGTATTACACAGACTACAAGCATGAGCCCGTGCGCACGCTAGCTCTTTCTAGCACCACAGGTCATGGGACTAACATAATTGCTGGAGTAAGCTTGGGTTTGGAATCAACAGCTCTTCCAGTCCTTGTTATAAGTGTATCGATAGTTTCAGCTTTCTGGCTGGGCCAAAGTTGTGGTTTACTGGATGAGGCTGGCAATCCAACTGGAGGTCTCTTTGGAACAGCCGTAGCGACAATGGGCATGCTCAGCACTGCTGGCTATATTCTCACTATGGATATGTTTGGTCCAATAGCTGATAATGCTGGTGGAATTGTGGAGATGAGTCAGCAGGTAATGACTGTATTTCTTTTAAATTTCCACTTCATTAAAAAAAATTAACTTGAAGGAAAGGTCGAAAAACCTTTAGTTGAGAGAATTTTAAGCTCTTTCCTAAATTTGAATGGTGTGGACCCTCACATGCATGCATTTATTTCATGCAGCCAGAAAGCGTTCGGGAAATTACTGATCTTCTAGATGCAGTGGGTAACACCACTAAAGCTACAACCAAAGGTTTTGCAATTGGATCAGCTGCACTTGCATCTTTTCTTCTGTTCAGTGCTTACATGGATGAGGTGTCTTCATTTGCTCGTGAATCTTTTAAAGAGGTGGGTGATTTCTCGGTCATGTAAATCCTTCTATTTCAATAGCTTTTGAGTGTAGCATCTCACCCCGCAACTGTTATTTGATATTCAGGTCGACATTGCAATTCCAGAAGTCTTTGTTGGGGGGTTGCTAGGATCCATGCTTATTTTTTTATTTAGTGCATGGGCCTGTTCAGCTGTTGGCCGAACTGCACAAGAGGTTGTTGCTGAAGTGAGGAGACAATTTATTGAGAGGCCTGGTATAATGGTGGGTATCTATTATCAGAGTGTATTCTCTGGTGCTTATTTTGGTCAGGTTACTTGATGACCATATCCTTCTTTTGTTGGCTCAGGACTACACGGAGAAGCCTGATTATGGTCGATGTGTTGCCATAGTAGCATCTGCATCATTGAAGGAGATGATAAAACCCGGGGCTTTGGCTATTGTTTCACCTATAGCAATTGGTGGGTCGTAATTGTTCATATTGTGTGAACTTATTGTTAGTTGGATGATAAGTAGGTCATGACTTCTTGTCTGTTGTTTCTCCTCCTCGGCCACTTCTGAGCTATAAGCTTATGTTGTGTAGGCAATGAGATGTCCGCCATGGTCACTAATCTTTGCACGTATCTTTGCAGGTCTTATTTTCCGGATTTTGGGGCATTACACAGGACATCCTCTTCTTGGGGCCAAAGTTGTGGCTGCCTTTCTAATGTTCGCTACAGTTTCTGGTATTCTTATGGCTCTCTTCCTGAATACAGCAGGTGGTGCCTGGGATAATGCGAAGAAGTACATTGAGACAGGAGCTTTTGGGGGCAAGGGTAGTGAGAGTCATAAAGCTGCAGTCACTGGAGACACGTGAGTTTGACAAAACTTTGCCATTTTGCTTAAATAAGGGCGAGAACATCTTATAAAATAAGTGGTGATTATGTTTGATGGGATTGCATAAAGATGCATGGTCATGCCTTCCTATGTGTGCTTGCTGTGCTTTTTATGACACGCTCATTTGTGCTCTTGTATGCTGCTACTGTATCTGCCAGAATTTGAAAACCTTGTGATAATTCCCTCTTTACACATGAACAGCAATAACCTAATTGCTTACTGATTTTGGTCTGTCGGATGCAGTGTGGGTGACCCCTTCAAGGACACGGCTGGACCATCCTTGCATGTGCTGATAAAGATGCTTGCAACTATAACACTTGTCATGGCTCCTGTGTTTCTGTGAGAGTTTGTCCATATATACCGGGATTTTCAATAGTGAATCCAAGCCGGCACCCATCTTCATCTGAGTAGTATACTTTGCCAAATGCATTAGATAGGAGTTTTTGATTTGATGTATATCCCCAGGGTGTCGAATTGAATGTCATACTAACATCTTTGTTTGAATAAAAGAGACGTTTAAGTTGCTATTCATTCTAGTACACCTGGTGTAGCAGAAAATCTGTTGGGGGCTTTTAAGTTAGGAACGAAGGCTACTCTAGTGCCGTGAGTTGTGGCAGCTCAGTAGGGGGGGCTTGGTTGGGCGTGGATGCGCAGTTTTGTAATTCTCTGCTGTCATGAAATACTGCTTCATTGAGATTAGGTAGCTTTCTTTGGAATGGTGTTGGTTCTGTTCTTCGTGCAGTCAGACTACTAGGAATTTTGCTAATCTTTTTCATCATTTTTGAGTTCCAACTCTTTAACACGAGTATTCAAGGAGTGAATCTCGAATGTATCGAATCAATGAAAGCGCGTGCCCTCTTTAAATTACCAAAAGAGATGGACTTGTTGAATCGCAAGAAAGTTGATTTAGGCTTCACCGAAGCGCGCTAAAACAAAAAGTAGGTGCGCACGTCTCGAAGAGTTTTTATGAGTACCATTGGATTTCAATTGCAGAGCGCTAAAATTAGGTTCTGTATGACCGACGCTCACAAATTAAATGGGCCTTTCATCAGCAGCACCCATGACTCATGGCTGACTCTTCTGAAGGAAGTCAAAAACATTGATAACAAGTTCGTTAAAGAAGGAAAGATAAGGCGAGGTGGCATCAAGAGAAGATCGACGACTGATCATGTCATTCCTTGTGATGTGATTTATAAGAGGTATTTGTGGTCATTTCGCGAATCTGGGGAAGGCAGACAATGTGCCGCGATCAAGAGAAAAACGTCAACATCCCCTCGAGCAATAACCTCTCGACATTCGAGGAAATCCACCCAAAAGAAAAAGAAATAGCGGAGATCAGCTACTTTGGGCCCAAGCCCAAGCCCAAGGTCTAAAACCCACATTGATTTCGCCAAGTCGGAGTTGGAGCGAACTTGAAAAGCAGAAAGAACGGAAGAGTAGCTTCGCCGATCCCACTTTTGGTCTTTTTCCAGGTCCCGGTTTCTTCTCCTCCTTATCCCTTTCCCTCTCTGAGGAGACAAGCCCATCCTGCAGCACCAGCGAGCGGCGTTGCCGGCTTGCAGCTCCACACTCTAGGGTTTTGTCCAAAAAAGCCCCCCCCAAAACTTCACTCCCCAACTCTCTCTCTCTCTCTCTCTCTTTGTGTGAAGGAAGAGGAGGATGCAGAAGCCGGGGAACCCCATGGGCGCACTCCCAGGGCAGGAGAAGACGAAGGCGGAGGCCCCCGGTCAGATGAAGAAGATGCCCAAGATGCCCAAGATGCCCTCCCCTCAGGATCTCCTCTCCCACTACGAGTCTCAGGGACTGGACTCCCGCCAGGCCTCCCTCAAGGCCATTGACGACCTCCAGAAGTTGCTCTTCCGCGTCGTCTCCTCCTCCCGGGGCCCCAGGGCCGACAACAAGGCCCCGCCCGACCAACCCCCCCGGAGGCTGGACGCCGTCAACGGCCGGCTCGCCGTGCTGGAGATGAAGGTGGACTCCAAGCCCGGGTACGCGGGGGCGTTCGCCATCGGGGTGGCTTCCGGGGCCGCCCTCAACGGGATGGGGAGCCTCTTTCCCCACGTGCTGCGCTCCCTCTCTCAGATTTGGACCTCCGTCACGGATCCTCACCGTCACCAATGAAAGCCAAACTGGAGCAGCAGCAGCAGTAGTAGACTGATCCTTTGTTGCTTTCCGCCATTGCCCATCAATCCAATTCGAACTCGGGACTATCTTGATTTGTTGTTGGGTTTCTCTTTTTCCAATTCCGTATTTGAAAACAGAGGAGGAGCAGTCCGTGGGTCATCGTCGCCAGCCGCCATGTACCCGTCGCCCCTTCGTTGTCGCATCGTCCTGTGGTGGATAACAAGGGAGCACGGCGATATCCGACGTTGTTACTCCTACTAAAGACCTGAACTTTAAGATTAAAGAGGCGCCCTCGGGTTCCAACTCTTGACTTTTATTATCACTGATATTGGTCCGTTGAGTTCTAATAACATTCCGAATTCTGGGAATAAAAAATCTTTAAGCAACACGGAAATGTAATCGGCTCTGAAAAGATTTTTCTTTTTTTTTTTTGTTAAAAAAAGGTTATATAATATGGACCGAGATTGGGCGGTTTCTTTGTCCCCTCAAGGAAATGGTACATTTTTCGTGCTACAGAGAGATTTCACTTTATCAGAAGTGCAAATAGTAACAAGAGTTTATGACGTCAATAAGAATTCCAGCAAAGACGATTCATGTCTCCGTGCCGATGTTGTAGATGATGTAATGACTCGCTCCACATTATTATTGGCGCATTCTCGAGAAGGGAAAGGTTAGAACTTTTTATTCGAGATTTGGTTTCGAAGATCGATTTGCTGAAAGAACGCCATTGGATTGCCATGCCCGTCGAGCGTGACCATTTTTTTGTTCACATTTCCCCCTTTGCAATTCATTCTATGGGCTTAAATGAACTAATGGGGGAAGAGTAATTCTGGCCATTGCTTAAGTCAATCTCAGCTCCCTCTTCCATCCTCCAGCCAAGCGTAGTGTAGGTGCTGCCCCGGCCACGTCGACGACTGACGTGGCAGGCGAAGGATTTAGATATGGTTTTGGCCAATGGTTAGGAGGGTCCTGTCAGGAGATGAGCAGCGAGCAGCTCGCTCGAAAGCCATACAGGTAAAGGCGAGCGCGAACTGAAACGGCGCCGACGGCGATATGATAGCAACTGTTGCTAATTTTCTTTCGTCGCCCTTTTCGGAGCAAGACCACCGTAGTTTCGTGCCATCTTTTGAAGTGACGATGCTTCGATGATCCCCAGAGCTCCGGCGCAGCGACGAAGAGGCGGGTCCTTCGGATTATGTCTCTCGCGGCCACCCCCCACTCCGCCACTGTCTGCCGGAACTTCAACCCATTCGGCCTCCGACGGATAACATGCTCCTCCTCCGAATCCAACCCGAGGCGTGGCTTTGGGACCAAGAAGGTACGCCACCTTCTCTCCCTCTTCCTGTTCTTCTGCACGTGCTTCTCCATGACGAGTTCTGAGTCAGGGAGTGAACTTTGCTTTTTTCTCAAATTGTCAGACCAACAAAATCTCCAAGGACGGCGATCCCTCCTCCCAAAAGAGGTATACCCAAGATCGCCTGCACTCCCATTTTCTGGCTCTGCAGTTTTTAAGCGCAATTCCGGCTACTTCATTTTAAAGCCCGTTCTTTTTCTTGTTTGCTTTTGTTTCGTTTGCTATCTCCTAGGTGAATTGTTCCGTCCTGGCAGGCTGTTTCCCCGCGTCGGTTTCGCTGATCTCATGTCTTTGCTCGGTGCAGGAAATCCACGCTCGATCAGCCTGGTCGTCTACCGAGTCGTGAGTCCATGAATCTCTCTCGTTTTCGTGGCCAGCCATATATGGATGTTGTGCTTTTTTCTTCTGCTTGGCAAAACCGAAGCTTCCAAATGATACTCCCAGATTCTTAGATTTGATTTTCCTGCTCAATGGTGCCCCCATAAAATTACGAGTACAAAATGGTTGTAGGATCAAAATTTTAGGACCAACTGTCGAATAGAATGAGTGCTCCACCTGGATATAGCTTTTTCTGTTTTGAAAGAACGTTCATCCCTTGTTCCCTTTTTTTTTCTTTTTTTTTTATTTAAGTGGGGTAGCATCACCTGCTGCACTAGTGAAGTCTCAGCTTGTGTGTCTTTGAGTATTTGCTGGTGTTATGTCAATGCCTATGTGTCGCTCATGGTTCACCATGTTTAAAATGGATGTTCGTGAAACCACATTGTCTTTTTGTCTTTCGTTTCTTCTCTGTTGAGTTCTTAGGTAATGCATTTCAAGGCACAATTCATTTTGATTTCATTTGTTTTCTTCATCTCCAGCTGAAGGCCCATTTGTGTTGTATTCTTTGGAGTTATTTTTTTCTTCTTTTTGCTTGTATTTACATGACATAGGTAGGAAATATTTCTGTCTTTGATTGTGCATCATTTCTCTTATGCGGAACTTTTCTTGTAGAGGCACCTGGTGTAAGTTCCAGGTTTGATGGGAACTATAGAAAAAGTACTTCTACCGACCTTGACTTTGAGGAACGGCTGAAAGCAGTTAGAAGGTGCGGCCTCACCATATAACACCTTGCTTCATGACATGCGTCACTATGTGAGACACTATCTGAAGATTGAGGTGTGTCCAAGATGCTGCCTGCATCATTGGGACATTCACTGTCTGCAGCAACTGAACCGTATAGACATCTAGCTTTTAAGTCATTCTTGTCACTTGGACTTGCTAGAGAAGCGCCGTTCAGAGTCCAGAACAGGCATATTATTCTGTGTGGTCACAATCTCTAGTTTACATGTTGTGACATATTGACTGAGCTCTCCAAAATGGTTGAATTGGACACTTATCTTTCAATTGATAATTGTCTCCAGGAAAACATTTTCTCCGTTCCTTCTCAATTTTCTCCTTCCTTTTCTTCGTGTGGAAGAGATTAGGTTCTTACAGCAAACTAAGCATCCTTCCTCTTCAGGTCAGCAATTGAGCAGAAAAAAGTAGATGAAATGAAAGGATTTGGAGCTATTGACTATGATGCACCGGTTGAGACAGATGATAAAACCATTGGACTTGGTACAAAGGTATCATTGTGATCACATGTTGAATTTAGAAGTTCACATTTTGGAATTGTGGTCAGCTGATCCTAAACCTCTGATTTGAATTTTAATGTCAAATAGATTGGAGTTGGACTAGCAGTTGTCATCTTTGGTTTGGTTTTTGCTCTTGGAGATTTTCTTCCCTCCGGAAGGTACGCTTTAATGAAGGCCTTTTCTGCATCTTTGAACTTGTGGGCGTGTTGATCCCTTTTCCAGTGTCACTTCTGTTTGGATGAGACTTCTTGACTTAAGACAGGCTCATGTGTGTCTGCACTCAGCAAACGCTAAAAGATTGTGTGGTTTCCCTGTGCAAATGCACATTTGTGGGATTTCTTAGTATTATAGACTTTGATTGTTGGCAAAGATTCTGTTCACTAATTTCTACTCATGCTCTTATCTTCCTTGTGGGTTTTCTTGAACTATTACTCTATAATAAACTATCCATCTAGATCTTCCTCCTGTTCTTCCACTCAGTTCGCATGCTTGTTCTTTTTGTGGGCTTTCTTGTGACTCAAGGTGCTCTTAAGCTCCTCATTGTCACTAACAAACTTTTGACATTAGTGATGGCTATCTACTCATTTCTGGCTATTATGCATTAGCTTGGCTTAGGCCTTCTCTTGCACCGCATCACATTGTGAGTGAGTGTGAGAGTTTAATTACAGAAAGCTAGACTTAGTTTTTCATTTCCCCTAAAATCATTTCTCATATACCATGTGACTAATTTTAGTGAAACTAATAAAAGTTGAATGGCCGAAAGCAAATAAAAATTGCTAATGGTGAGAATTATTCAAGGTTTTCTTTTTAGTTATTTGGAATATAGACTGAGAAGTAACCACAGAAATAATCTGTCTATATCCTACACAATGAACTTTTAGCAGCATGGCAAAAGAAATGGAGGAAACTCATTAAACCAAACCAGCTATGGATTAGCTAGCCAACAAGGACCATTGGTAGTTATGTGCCCTTAGCGTCTCTTAAAACCTCTTTCTAAAGGGTTGATCTGCAGTCTGCACACCATTATGGTTGGAGTTATTGATCTTTTGAAACCTTTATATTCCAGTGATAGTCCCTCTGAAGAAGCAGTGGTGGCCAACAAGAAGCTCTCAGAAGAAGAGAAAGCTACTCTTCAGGTGCTTGAGAATGAGCTGGCTTGATGTTTTCACTGAAAGTATTATTTTCTGCATGAAATAAGCCAATTTTTGGTCTTGAGGAAAGTTCACATTTTCAACAGACTTTGACTTCAAAAGCAATGAAATCCTTGCATACCACTATTTACTTGCTGAAAGTAATCTTCACTGCACATATTTCAGTGTTGTGATTGAATTGTTCTCTTGAGAAGAAGTATATGAGGGAGATGAAGTGTAAATGAATAGAGTTGAATGATATTTTGTTTTCCTACACTTAGAGCTGAGGTAATTAAATTTTTTGTGAGTTGCATGACACATGTTATTCAAAATCCTTTCGAATCTGAGCTCTTGGTCATCTCACATTTACAAGTATTAATCCGGTAGGATGACAGATACTGTTGCCCTTTCTCTTGAGCTTTACATTGAATGACCCAAGAGAGTGCATAATTATTCAGTCATAGTTAATACTCAAATTCTTTTCTTCTATTGAGATCTGTTACAGAAAAGGCTGCAAGAGTTTGAAGCCACACTTACTGCTTCCCCAAGAGATACCACAGTGCTTGAAGTAAGTAATGAGTCTAATATCAGCTCTCTATTTGCGTTTTGCTCTCTATACCAGATATAGACTCATAAGTTTATATCTGCTATGCATGGCTTTGACTTTTAACTTTACAAAGAAGAGAGGATCTGTGCTATTCCTATATATGACAATAGGTGACCTTGAAAGGTGCCCATTTATTGAGTAAGAATTATGAACTTTCAGCTTGCATACTGGTTGAAACACTCTCAGGTTGAAGCATGTATATAATATTCAAAGGTGGTCATTCTATAAACTTCAACATATATCTATATGCCATATACCAGGGCACCTGAACAATGAGATACACCATAAGTGGATAGATAGCTGTGCCAATTGTCTTTCTTTTCTCTGTGTATGCAGGTTTGCCTTTTAGTATGTGCATCTAATATGCGTTTATTAAAATTGCTTCATCATCTCTGCTGCATCAGTTTCTTTTATGTCTATAGGGAGCTGCAGTAACATTAGCAGAACTAGGGGAGTATACTAAGGCAGCTGCTCGGCTCGAGGAGTTGACTAAGGTTTGTCGTTAGGCCAACATGATTCTTAGTATAACGTGCACTATTTAGCAAGCATCTTAGGCTCCAACATCTCTGCAGGAGAAATCTAATGATCCTGATGCTTTCCGTTTACTTGGGGACGTCAAATTTGAACTCAAAGATTATGAAGGGAGTGCTGCTGCATACAGGACTGCGAGCAAGGTGTCCTTTTAATCTTTTTCAAAAAAGGCAGGACTATTGTCTTGTTATTTTGATTTTGTTGCTTAAAACATAGGGGAAGCTCTAGTCGAGTCAAGTAGACATGAGTTCTGACTTTCATGGAACTTATTAAAATTGAACTATTTTGAGTTTCATGCCTATATGCATATCATTTGTGTATCATGGCTTGTCAACTCGGACAACAACAGAAGAGGCAACATGGCTGGTGTTGATCTTGCCCTTCTAGAAAGCTCCAAGGGCTGATCCCAATTCAATAGACTGTTCATTGTATCATAAGTTGGCTGTACAAACAGAGTGGGATAATGCTTTCGAAAGTTTCAAATATTCCATTGGCACTTGCACGTCAAGAAACTATTAGTAGTTACAGGAGCATGCATGTGAAAAAGATGATTGCATTTAGCTACAATTTATTTGTAAAAATATAAATTGGATTCCATGAATGCCTTAACCCATGAGATCTGCTCTTACATTGATATCATCAACCTATCCTTTTAATTGTCTGCAGTTGTCCACAGATATCAATTTTGAAGTTCTGCGTGGCCTTACAAATGCATTACTTGCTGCCAAAAAACCAGATGAAGTGAGTCATGGATGTCATTTGAGTTGTTATATTATAAGCTAAGAACATGTTGGTGAAGCTGTGTTTTAGCATTAAAGGTATACTAGATACAACATGATGTAGCATAAATTGTCTATGGTGGTATTCATGGATTTAGCAGTAGATAGCCTGCAGACCTTCTGAGGCGGTAGAGACTTCTGATAAGGATACCTGCCCTGCCCCAGAGACGATGCTTTTAATTTTAAGCAACTTTTTGCTTGGATGCGTCTTCTTATTTTCAGCAAAATGAAAAGTTTGTTAGAGCATTTCCATAGTAAATAATGCATCCATTAAACAGATTAAGCTTTGCATTAGCCAATTTTCACCACACTGTAACATTGTGGTCTCCAATTTTCACCAAGGTGTATTTTTTGCTTCATTTTTTTTCAATACACAGATCATGGTTCTAATTACACAGACTATGTAGCCTTAAATAACCATGTAATACCTTGTATTTTAAAATACATAACTTCATCAGTAATGTGCTTTCTTAAAATAAAGCAAGAATTCGGCAAAAAGTCTTAATTATGTCATGGACGTAGGCTGGAATCTTGAGAAGTTCATTTAATTCATACATGTAGCTCTGCCTCTTGATCTCTCATCAGAAGAGTAGGGAGTTCGTTGTATATTTTGTGAAGTATCAATATCTCAGTACTTGCGCCACATCAGTTTGAGTCTTAATTTCGGCAGGCCTTATCTGCACCTGTTTTAGCCTATTCTCAATACAGATTGTGTACCTATTCATCTATTTGGTAGTGTTCAAGCTATCAAGTTTAGTGACCTGCAGCCATTTATGAATTTCTTTGATGAGGTGGATCTGCAGGCTGTTAGAGTACTCCTGGCCTCTCGAGACCTCATGAACTCAAAAAAGCCAAATGTTGAGGCAGATGGCAATACCATGGAAAGAAGTAAGCAGAACGTGGATCCTATTCAAGTGAGTTCTATTATATTCTTATCTTCTATGACACTGAAGTTTATGCAAACACCTGTTTGGCTAGATAGGCACTAAGAACATTAAGAAAGCAGATGGCATCAACTTCTAGATCACACATTACCTGGAAAGAACCCTGCTTGTGGAGACCTACGATTCAAATGTGATGCTAATGCTGGTAAGAAGCAGTATGTTTTGAGACGAAGATCGGTCTATGCTCCCCCCAGAACAATTGTCCATTTCAATTTATTATCTTTGCCTCATTTCCCTTTTCTTGGTTTGGGGGGAGGTAAGAAAGTTCTTCTGTTAAGAGCTCAAAGTGGCATATCCATGATCTGGTGTCCCTGCAGATGGAAAATAGCCAAACAATTAGAGACAGATGAATGCAAAAGTTTTAGTAACTAGGTTAACTACCTGACCAAGTTCTTAAAAAGACTAACTAACCCTCCTTGGCTGCGCTTAATTAAAGAGGGATCATTTAGGCGCTTCTCAAATATTAGCAGAATACTTCAGTATCTGCCCTTGCTCCGCAACACCCCTGTAGGTTACAGCTCAGCAAGAGAGACTAACCACGACACTCATCACACAGAAACTTCTCACCTGCCATATGCAGTTTCATTTTGAAGACGCCCCACAAGCTGATACCAAACAGCAGGCTTTGAAACATAGCATACACTGCCAATCATCTGTGCTACAGCCCGGTAGCACAACAGTGTGGTGGGTCATTGCATTCATGTCCCATTTTTCAAATGAAGGTGAAAATTTTAGTTATAATTTATTAGGGGAGGGTGTCAACAATCTTTAAACATTACAAAGACAGAAGAGCATAAGATTCTGCCACTCATAAGTCCTTAGTTTCTCCATAGAGATAGTAATGGTAATTATGCTGAATTTGTGTCTTTATGTTGAACTTGTGCTTATATTCTTTTAATTATATTCGGGAAGATTTCAAGAAAAGATGAGCCTTCATAGAGACACTGGGATTTTTACAGAATCATTCTTACTAAATGATCCCATACTGTACTTGGCAGTGTTTGACCACCAAACGCAGTTAGCCTAGTGATTCTGGCACTCATCAGTAGTCGATAATGGCACAAGTTCAATTCTTAAGAGTCAGAATTTCGTAGGAGACCAGTCCATCCTCATGCAGAAAAAGTTGTGGTCTGCTAACACACTAGTGGTACCACAACAATTAGCTTGCCGACCTTGGACCGTTGGGTCATGAGTGGTGTGAGTAGGTGTGGCTCAATTTGAACTTATTGTAGTGGGTGTGGGACTCCTACGTTAATGTCCCAGGAGATTGCTAACATAGGCCGACCCTTCCTACCCTTTTAATAAAGAACAATTGTGGCAGCGGTTGACTGCAAATGTAGGTCACTTCCAAATTACCAAAGAACTTAACTCATCAGAGAGGGTGTTTAGCAAGTTCTTGTGCAATCTGTCAGTATGCATAGTATTTGTGTAAATAATTAGTCCTAAACCTTCTTTTAGCCATCATTTCATCCTTTCTGTTAAGACAAACTCTTATGATCCTATTGCAAAGAATAGTCTCTATATTCAACTTTTCGTCAATACATTTCAGGTTGATTTACTTCTTGGGAAAGCCTATTCAGATTGGGGCCATGTTAGTGATGCAGTATCTGTTTACGATGGGCTCATCTCTAGTCACCCAAATGATTTTCGGGGGTACCTCGCAAAGGTCTCTTTTTTCATCTAGTAATTTGCTGTTTCTTGTTTAATTATCTGATGCAATTATGATGGATATCAGTGCTGCATTTATTTTATTTCTAACACATGCACATGCTTAGTATATTGTCATTACAGTAGTTTTTTTGTTTATCATTCCATGAATATAGCTATTTTGTTAAAAGAGGGACTCAAAAAAGATCAAAGAGGAAAATAAAGATTGCGCAAGAGAGAGCTACCTTGCAAGATATAGTTAAGCCTGTAGTTGTATGTGCTTTCTGCTTCCAGTATGCATCAGACCAAATGTAGTCTACATACTTTCAGCTTTACTTGGCATAGTTGAGGTGGCATATTTAACTCTCTTTCAGTTACTGAATATGAGAGTACATTAGTAATGTTTATTACAGCTGCCCAATGGGTTCTGGCAAATAAAGGCAAGATAAAAGAAGAAGAAGAAAAACTGCCAAGTTGGTTAAAGCTGAAGGACCCTCTTGTTTTCCTCTTTCGGGATTGAGCCAAATCAATTGTGATTTTAAACTTATAGCAACCATTACCACCTAAATAAGGCTAGGGATGGGATTGTTGTTCCTCAAAGTGAATTTTTTTCTTCCAAAGGTTAGCCCGAGTTTCTCCCAATTTCTTTTTCTGGTATAAAAGAGGCTCAAACGTGGTTTTTTTTCTTTCTGTTATTATTATTCTTCCTGTTGGCTTGTTTACTGTTTGGCTTATGTGACCTCTGGAAAATTTAACTGCCAGATAACATGTTTCTTTCTCCTGTTTTCCAGGGAATTATATTGAAAGAGAATGGTAGAGCTGGAGATGCAGAGAGGATGTTTATACAAGTGAGTATAAAAGCTTGGGCAGCCATAAGAATGTCTTAATGGGCATATGCATGTGGTTTTTGCAGTCTAAGATGAAGTGGATGGCCTCTAGTTAGAAACTTTATTGATAATGATGCTCAAACTCAAAATCATCATACGATATAGCTGGTGTCATGCCTTTCTCATTTTTTGCAATGGTAAATCAGTTTAATTGTCATCAATGGAGCTTTACAGTATTCTGCTGATATAGTCCTAGACAGCTCGTTAGAAGAGCATTTTCATGTAAGTAATTTATTAGGGAAGGAAGCAACGTGCAACCAATATGAGTTGTCACCTTAAGAATTAATTTTACGTTTTTATGCCAAATCTTTTGAAACATGAGTCCATCACAGAGGTTCAAATATTCCTATTGTGGAAGATGTAAAATGCAGTATTCGACCCCATTTTAATTGTTTGGCGGGGAGAGTTTGCTTGCAGTCATTGTTGGACTGCTTGTTGCTAGTAGACTCAAAGTTGGATGTTTTCATTGGAATCTTTTAGCATTAATTTACTCAAATTGTATTGTGAACTTGACTCAATTGCTTACTTTGCAGGCACGATTTTTTGCACCAGAGAAGGCCAAGGCACTTGTGGATCGTTATGCAGGACAGTGAGTGACTTTCTCCACTGCATTCACTTGTTAGGGACGGGAGCCTTGACTCAATTTAAAAGTCCATTTGGCTTTATAGGATTGTATAGACATGAGATAGATGACTGCTTGTATGATTTCGTTTGAGTTGTTTTATATAATGAATGGATATTAGAAAGGTTTATTTCTTGTAGTCTGTCGAAATCTAGAGCCATCAAAGACCGAGGTTATGCTGTTCTTTTATTTTTGGCTCCTATTATTTGGAATTTCATTTAGATGGATTAATTCATCCCCTTGATGCCTTGTCGTGTCTCTTGGTTCATTTTCTCCTCTGTTTGATAATAAACTGCATAAGCTCAGTCCAAATCTATATATTGCATAATATGTGGCTTGAACCACTTGCTTGCTGAACTTGTACTCCGTATATTGTTATGCAAAGACATGAGCAGGGGCATGGACTCATGCTCCTGCTTGAACCACCAGTCTAAATGTCATTCTCTGGAAACTGGTGAGACTATGGGAGTGACTATGATCTAGGAACACAAGGCATTTTGATCTTTAAGTCCAAGTCCAAGTGAACGCGTAGATCCTCCCTGTTTTCGAGGGAGTGTAGCTGTAACTTTTTAGAGGTCTGTGGGCTTTATTGGAAAGAATAAGACAGGATACGATAAAATAATATATATTTTATGTGCACTTTGTTTTAATTGTTAGAAAGTCTAACCCGAATTTCTAACATGGTATAAGAGCCAGTAACCCCTAGTAACCCCTTACGCAAAGGTGCGTGGTAAAAAAATTTCACATGAATGTGCATAATCAAAATTCCCTGTGCAATTCGTAATCCAACTTGCTCGTGAGAGGGTGTATTGAAGTATTATCCCACATCGATTGATAACTGGTCATAATGTAGTCTCCTTTCGCTTGTCAGTTTAAGCTTTTGAGTTAAGCTGTTGAGTTGGAGTTTCTAACACTAATTCATGCAATTTGATAATGATCTAGAGAGTTATAGTAGACATTCATGCAGGATAACTCTGTTTAGCCACAGAAGTGGACTAGAGTCGATCTTAATTTCAGAGTACATGTAATGGCACAACAAGGGAAAGAGCATGGATCAGATAATGATCTAGAGAGTTATAGTAGACATTCATGTAGGATAAATGTGTTTATCCACAGAAGTGGACTGGAGTCGATCTTAATTTCAGAGTACATGTAATGGCATAACAAGGGAAAGAGCACAGATCAGCTAGAAGCATCAGTGAGCTGCAAGGTGGTAATGGTTCAATTTCTGCTTCATTTAATGGTAGATATAATTAAAGAGAGCAACCCTTGGTTTTACTTTTCTGTTTTTATGGCCAATAGCAACCCTTGGTTTAAAGTCGCCAACTAAAAACTATTTCTCCCCAAAACAAGTCTGCCTTTTGGCCATCAAAGAAAGCCCACCTTATTCACTCCTATTTTTATGTTGCTCTGTTCTTCATTGCCACTCCTACATTGCCTTTAAAAGTATAAGTAATATCACTCAGAGGACCAAAATACATAAAGAAGAAAGTAAGAGAGAAACATGAAAGCAGAAGTTATCTGCACATTTGGGGGTGATGAGAAGGTGTGAGCTCACAATCGGATGAGCCACAGCTAATGGCATCTTTCTCTACATACTCATGCGAGAAGAATGTGACGTCTCTTTTTTCCTCGACAGCCTTCAAGATCATCTCGAAAACACGCACTTCACATGGAATCTTGAGAACTCCTTCCTGTTGGAAGCCAAACTCTTCTTCTGCTTCTTGCAGAAGTATCCCGAATGCCGGGTGTCTTAAATGCTCAGTAGGGATCACAAATCTCTTCAGCTCTTTCCCCACAGAGACGGCCAAAAAGCCTTTGGGGACGGCGTCACTAGACGATGCTGTGACGTCCGAGAAGGAAAGAGTTCTCTTCAGAAACTTGATGCTTTTGCTGCCATTTCCCGTGGAAGTGGTAGTTGAATTGGAGTTGCCTGTGCTGCTATTGCCACTTCTGTTGGTGTTCTTGGGGGCGTTTGCGATCTTTTTCCATTTCTTGAGGATCTGTTGAAGCCTAACAATGTCACTGATCTTGTTAGACTTCTTAGAATCCATGAAGTTGATGTGCCTTCAAGAAAATGGGATTTTCGCAAACGTCTCGTATTGGGGTCGAACTCAAATGGTGGTGAGGTTTCGGGATTTATAAGCTAGTTGAGGGGGGGTGCTTGGTCAAGGTGCGTCGGAATATTCAATGCATGTTCTACTCCGTTATTTAAGCAATACGTCGAACTTAGAGTCCGTCGGTTGCTGGTTGCAACTGCCTCTTACGAATAATTAAAGGGAATACCTGATGCATTTGGCCTTTCTATCTTGGTTTCTGTGGCCCTTTTTACTATATTGTCTTTCCGTGCCTCGGATACAGATCCACATGAAAAGTCAGTACTGAACTGCTAGGCAGTGCTCGGCTTTTCGTGCGTTATATTTTATTAACTGTAAATGTGTGTTTGTAAAGCAAACTATACGGTGCTAGACATTAGACAAGCAGGTGCAGAGTCTCCTCTTTCCTCACGAATATTACTGGTTTCTCTCTGATTCAACTGTCTCAACAGTCAAACCGCCTAGAAAGGCATCATCCTCATGCATGCTCCTCGTAATAATTGACCCTGCACAGCACATTGGTGTTGGTGTTTGGAGCTCTGGTTAGTAATTAAATGCACTGATTGATGATATATTAATCATTGGCGAGCTTTTCACGACCCCTTTTGTTTAATGGGTTTGGGATGGCCGAGCGAATCCTAGAAGCGAAATGGCTTTGGAGAAACCCATGTGGCCTCCCCATTCTTTTTCTTTTTATCGCAAAGTATGGAATGATGTTAGAATAAACCACGAAGCCCATGGGGTTGACTTCTTAAATTGCACTAATGAAGCGAAGGGAACATGCAACCCCTTTCTTCAGCTTTCATCTTCACATATTCGACATCATCGGAGCAATGCATCATCATCATGCCAAAGTTAACCAACTTCATTTCTTCTTAAAGTAACCCTGATGCACATGATATGATCGTACTTCGCGATGTATGATTATCTTTCAAGGACTAAAAAAATGCTGTAGGAAGATCTCTCTGTATAAGAAAATGTGGAGATGCAGAGGTATCTGGTGTACGTCTTTGTACCTTAGGAAGAAAAACATAATTAAATGCCATCTCCATATATTGTCAAGATGATGCTGCAAACAATGAGCTAAGTCCATGTGGCTTGATCGGTTACCTCATCATCAAGAATATATATAATAGTTTGAAGGGGAAAGGCTCTAATGAGAATTAGTACAATTTGCATTGTACAATTTGCATTGTATAGTTTGATTAGGGGGGGGCTGGGCTGGAAACAATGACAATGACAATGACAAAACATAGTTGTGGAGCATCTTAAGATAGTTTGACCAAGTGGAGAGCTATTTTATGCGTCAGAACTAGATAAGACAAAATGGTGCAACAGTTAATTAAGGATATAAAGTGAGGGGGCACTTGCCCAATTTGCAAGGGAAAGAGGAGATCTGGTTGCTCGGTCAAACTTCGATGGAGACGGACAATTCGTACAATTCCCATTAAAAGCAAGGCTTTGAGCTCCAAGCTTATGCTCTCCAACTCAATAAACAAAAGAGGATTCCTTCGGAAGAAGCAAATGGCTAATTAAGTTAATCAACCCATGATTGCAGGGCTCATGATGAAATCCCACCTCCCGAGGAGGGAGAAACATTTCTTTTATCATTCTTAGTTTTGGCCTCTCATGGGTTTCCCATGGCTTATGCTCTGCCCCTGCTAATAATTTGGATCTGGTTCACATGACCCTCCTCATTTGAAAAATACAAGGAACCTCCTCCAATTCAAAGCAACGAGTACCTCTCTATCTCTCTCCCTCCCATCATCTCATCTGAGTACTCGCACTGTATGCATGTGCTTGTACGTAACATCTGATAAACTGCAACTTGACCAAGAACAGTGGGCGATGATGGGTCGTTTCCATCGGCCATTCCTAGACTAGTAGGGTTTGAAAGCCAGAGCTGTCCATTAGTGTTTAGCTTAACCTGAAACTGAAAGTCTCTTGAACCGATACTACTTCTAGATAACTCCCCATTGTAGCAGAGAACCAGATTAAATTAACACCGTCCAAATGGCTCGACGACGTCATCGCCATAAAGACCATTTTTAGACTACAAGCAATCATAATTCAGTTTTGGATCTAAGACCTCATAGCAAAACCAAATCGAATTTTCTTGACCGATTGGCTTGATCGTCGGGTTGCGTTTTCACACGACTCCCTTTCATTGAGTTATTGATTCAAAGGGACCAAATATCAAAATTTTATGGTCCTCATTACCTTGTTAACTACCGTAGATATAAAGTGATTGATGGTCCTCCTATCAATCTAATCTTCTTCTTTTTTAAACCTTTTTATTTATTTTGCTGTAGAATGTACAGCATTCTTTTATAGTTCATCGTCCGTTTGGGGTATAATCCCCTTGACATCGTCTCTATGAAATCAACTTGCATTGAAACCATCAGTATGTACACAAGATTCCAATATGACTTCTCTATAAGCTACTGCGTAGAAGGACTACAATTCAATATACGTTCCACCGAATTAAAAAGAAGAAAACAAAAAAAAAAAAGAAGCGAGAGAAATCATTGGGGGCGGAACCGGACGGATCCAGCAGCTATGGACAAGGAAAGAGGAGCGATGAATCTCTGCTCCTGGCTAAAGGCCATCATCACTCACGTGATGTATATAAGCCCCGCAGTCGAAAAAACTGAGGAACAGTGATGGGCTTCCACTAGCCCAGTCACATGTCAGGCCATTGCTCTCTGCAGGAAATCCAGTGCAGCACATTCCCACATGTGTCGGATTGGGGGATGGAAAATCATCGCCTTCGAGTCGTGAACGTATACCATGGGCTAAGGAACGACGAACGTCAAAATCACGGGTACGAATATCTTTAGGCTCCTGCAACGTTACTTCCTACAAAGAGGCGTACCGAAAAAGGCAAACGTCAAGTGGGGAGGTGGCAATGGCATCTTCAACTTTTGGAGGGAAAGCAACGGGCGAGCCTCTTTGGTCAATTCCGATTTTGTCTGCCACTGCAAAAGCCTTCCTTGCCTTCACCGTCCACGCGGAAGAACACGAATGGGATGGTCCCTCTTCTCAAGAGAAGAGGGACCATCGATAGTGTATTCTTCTTGGGGCCATTTGTCCCACTTCCCTTTCGAGGATTCACACGTTCTCATCGAGGCAACGGCCCTCCATGCGACTGATTCCATTTTCACCCTTCTGCCTACACTTGCATCACCTCAAGTTTGTTTTTTGATTCTCGCAAAATGTACTTACAACCTCCTCATAGCAAACCATCAACTCCCCTGTCCCCACATAAATGATCGGGTTTGTTTTCCCGTCATGAACCCCATAAGTTAGTGATGTCAACTTGAAAGGCATGTGATATCGTGACCGTATAATATAACGTTACAGTCAATATTTAACAAATGAATCATATAAATAGGATGCTCGCTAAAAGTTAAACAATGCATATATATATATAGTAACATGGTAGCCTATGTTTGATAAATAAATGTTATTTGTGGATTAATAAAATTTCTATCCATCATCCCAAAAAATTATATTCCATGCTTGACAAATAGATGAATATTAGAAAATAAAAAGCTACTATTAGCAACTTACTAGAAAATGTCTATGCATTATTGCGGAAAGTCTACAGAACGAAAATGATATTTATTTAGAGGGTTATGTGTTATGGATGATCATATATCATAAGTAAATATAATTAAGGGCATAATTATTGATAACTCTTATGATAAAACCTTCTATCTATTATATTTCAAATACTCTATAGTTTATGAGAACGCAATTCAACACTCGCTATCAATTAGGGATAAGCATGGTTCCAGGATAAAACTGAAAAACCAGACCGGTGAGAATCTATCCGATTCCGGGTTTCAAGGTATGCAGGATAAGTTCTAAGTTTCAAAAATTAGAGAACTTGTTTCGGCTAGTAGGCTTTAGGTTCTAGGTAGATAGAACTTAAAACAAGTTTTTGTGTTTTTCTTGATCTATACATTTGCATGATCATACAGTATTGCTTGGCAAGTGTATAATCATGAACCACAAATCTAAATTTCCATTTTATTATTAAGACTTTTACTTTATTAATATTTCATATTTTTCGTATAAGTCAATGTAAGTTGTGAGAAGTGATGGTTATTAAAGATGATAATTCACTGCTATAATTCGATTAATAATACAAGTAGAACTTGAGCAAACTCTAAAACATGTGACAAGATAGGTTCCAAATTCTAGCATATGCAGAATATGTGAAACCATTTGGTAAAGCATTTTGCTATATTTTATAGATAAATAGTATTAATAAATCGATAATGTGTTACATGACATGATACCAAAATTTTAACAAAAAAAAATTAAAGTGATCTAACTTGGATGTTAGCACATATTTTACATGCAAATACAAATTAGTTAATAATAGATTACTGAAAAAATTGTCCAAAAAGTCTTAAATTGATTGCAATATTGCTAATTCAGTCATAAACTTTTTAATTATGCCAATTAAATGCTAAATATTTTCATAATATTGCAAGTTAAGTCTATTTGGCCAATTTTGATAGAAAATTGTTGACGTAAATGCCAATCATGTCACGTAGATTGGAAAAACTTGAAAAAGTTAAGAATTAAAGTTGCATAATTAAAGGTTTTAGAACTGAATTAGCAAACATGCAATAGGTTTAGGATTTTTTAGATAATTTTCCCATAAATTACCCATTAACACAATTACTTTATTGAAGAAAGAAAACGACTTCAAAAGGGCACTAAAACATAACAGTGCATGCATGATGCTAGAGGATAATTAAAAAAGTCAAATAACATGATGCCCTTTCTATGACAAACAAATAATCCTAGAGGATCAATTCAAAAAATTCGTAACTAAAGAATTGTAGCTAATCTCTTATAGTTAAAGTGGCTACTATCGAATTGATAAAATAGATGCTATTAGATAAGTAAGGATGCCCGAACCCTTGAAATGCCAAAATTTAATACGGATGGACACTTAAATGTTAAAAGTTAATAAAGTGACACTTAAGTACTAATCAGAGCAAAACAGATTAGTTAAGTGCTAATGACAAGAAAATTCGGCTAAAATGCTAACATGATGATTTTCCAACTAGACAAGTGCAAAACGAAGTCATTTTACATACTAATGTGATTAGACAAGTGCAAAAACGACGTCATTTTATTGATATGGTTAGATAATTAATATAAATATTAATTAAATTAAATTTAAAAAAATTGAAGATGCAGATTACAGGCAACAGCCCTCGCCATCGCCTCCCCACTATTGCTAGGAAGGGCCGGCAACCCATTTAGATAAAGAAAAGGTTCTAAAGAGATATTTCGAATAAAAGAAAAATAAAAAAGCAAAATACCTCTTCTTCCTTTTTTTCTAAATATAAATGTTTTAATTTAATTAATATTTATATTTTAAAAATTAAGAAAAAGACAAAATTATGTCATTTTAGTTCTTTATTGCCGACTCAGCTCTCCGATATGACATGTAGGCGAGTTATATTATTAAAAAACGGTCACATAAGATTTCCGATCACATTGGCCGAACTTGGCACTCAAGTGTCTCATTTTTTTTTTTTAAATGTCACTTTCATAACTTTTAGCACTAAGTGTCATTCCGTGCCAAGTTTTGGCATTCCAAGTGTTCTTTTGCCAATAAATAAGAAAACCAATCGTGGCAAAAAGTATTATAACATATGTTTTGTCAAAATTTCTCCCAAGATGAATTTTTTTTTTCAAAAGTCATTATTTGGTTTTTGTCAAAAGAAACGAGTTTTATGACAACTCCGAATAGGAAATATCACAAGTAAACAAGAAACAACTATAACTTTATTTCATATGAATTGTACAAACATAAATCGTACCAGAATTTGATCGATGACAAATTGGAAATACATCCACTTCTACGAAATCAAACATAAATAGACTATGCCGGAATTTAATCGACCAAAAAATTTGAGAACACAAAGATACTATACCGAAATTAAATCGACGACACAATACCTAGGATATAGATACAAACCAGGATTTAATCGACAACGTAAATCTAAAAGCTACACTCAAGAAATACACCGAAATTTGATTGATGACATGAGTTTGGAAATTAAAAAAGATAACTAAAAGATAGTAGATTTATTTATTTTTGTGCACATTGGGTTATCCAGTAGACGAATAATGGTATTTGTAGTGGTTGTGTGATAATCATTTCTAAGTAGTTATATTGCGATTGCGGCAATGTTCCCTCATATCCGAGAGTTTTATGCCCATACTTTCATGACATCATGATCTTGTCTTCAAACGGTTGTTCCTTTAAAATCACGCGTTAATTGCTACACAAACACCCCCCGGGGCGGTTCTATTTTCTAGTGACGTCAAGCTTAAAACTACATCTTGAGGCCCTTCGTGCATTCTATCCTTTTTAGATGTCTTAATTGATGATATGTTGACCTTATTAACCAATACTTTTGTGGACCACCGTCAACCATATGTTGTCGTACATCGACAACTTATCAGTAGCAGTCATTGATATGCATTAATATTGGTAACAATCCTTGTGGTCATCAAACATGGAACGCGTGCTTAATGATACTCTATATTCTAGTCACGTGCTTTTATTCATATCGACAACTTAGCAAGTTTTTGGTGCAGATAATACCATATGATGTCTTAGCCAAGATATTATCATGTCAGAGGGTCATTTTACTTTATTATGCATATTTCATGAATAAGAAAAACTTGATAACCCTTATGATTAAGTGCACATTTGGAGGCATTCTTATCATCTTGCAATTTAGATAATTGTGAAAGATTTGAATGATATATAGGTACATAATAATACAAAATAGTTACTAATAAATGATTTTAGACAATCATTAAAAAAAAAGGGGGGGGCATGTACATCGATAACTTTGAAGGATAACGATGTTAAAAGATTATTTGAAAATTACACGTCATTCTTACATATAATTAAGTACAAGAAAATTAATAAAAACGTTTTTCCACAAATATGGCCTTAAAAATGAGAAAATTTCAAATGAAAACTTGAAGTTGAGTCATTTTCTTAAAGAAGTGCCCAAAGTGTTAGCTAGGTTCACTCCCATGTGGAGGAAACCCAATGAATAGCAAGCCTAAAAGGGCTTGAACATATATAATAAGTCATATGGAGAAAATGATTTCTCACTATCTTTTAAATGGTAGTTGCAAAGAAGTTATCAAAGACGTAGTAATAAAAGAAAAAGAGAAAACAGAAAATTTGGGATTCTGGATTATTCTAATTTACATCAAGTTAGTATCGAAGGTCGATTCGTGATCCGATTGTGCTGAAATTTTGTCAGCGTGTTCGTGGCGCACTTTTCTTGAATCTAGACAGTTTGATTTGCATTTGAAGCTCCTTACACCAATTTTTTGTAGATCGATCAAAAGTTGTGTTTTTTGTTAGATTTATCCTAGATTTTTTGTGAAATTTATGCATATAGTCAAGAATGATGTTCTTGAGATCTTTGCTACTATGTATCTCTAGTATTTACTAGAGAAAAACTTTGTTAACCCAATTTTGTTGATAGTGAAATTTTTGGTTGAACTTCAGTCCCATGATTTTTAATCTCCTCACACTGAGGAGGTTTCCATGTAAAAAAATCGATTTGTGTTTGCGTGCTTGGAACCCATATTAGGTTTACATAGGAGGAGAGAGTATTCTATTCTGCTGCATTAATCTGATATATTTGGATTGTTATTGTTCTCCCATCAAAGTGGTATCAGAGCTTTGGTTATTGCTTGATTTTTTTTTTTTTTTTTTTGCCTTGTTGTTCAACAATGGAAATGAATATGAGTAGAATGGTTACACTGAATAGATCAAATTATCATATTTGGAAAAGAAAGATGGAAAATCTTTTATATGTAAATGATTATTATCTACCCCTATTTGCTTAAGAGAAACTGGAGAATAAAACTGATATTGAATGGTCTATATTTCATCGTCAAATGTGTGGTTATATTAGGCAATGGGTGCATGATAATATTTTGAATCATATTATTAAGGAAACACATGCACACAGTTTGTGGAATAAGTTCGAATAGTTATATGCTTGAAAAATTGAGAATAATAAATTATTTCTAATAAAACATATGATAGTTTTGAGATATATGATGATACTCACTTGACTGATCATTTAAATTCTTTTCAAAGCATTATCAATTAGTTAGTTGCGATAGGAATCAAGTTTGATAATGAGATACAAGCACTATGGTTGCTTGGTACTTTGCTGGACTCGTGAGAGACATTTCGAACGTCTTTGTCTAATTTTACCATGGAATGTATGATTATCATGGATTTAACCAAGAGTAGTGTTTTGAATGAAGAGATGAGAAGAAAGACGGGATCATCCTCTTCACATTCCGATGCCATGGTTATTGAAAAAAATGGGAAGTAAGTCTAAAGACCTAAGAAATAGAGACAAAAGTAAAGATAAAAGCAAAAGCAAATGCAATAAATTTGCTAATGTTTAATGTCATTATTGCCATCTAAATATACATATTCAAAGGTTTTGCCATCAATTCAAAAAGAAGAAATAGAAAGAGAAAGGTAAAGAGAAAAAATGTGATAATGATAACGATGACAATCATGTTACTGCACTTGAAGAAGGCTTTTAATTGTCTTTGATGGTGATGTAGTGAATCTTGTATGTCATGAAATCAGTTGGATAATTGATAGTAGTATATCTATCCATGCTACATCTTGTAGAAATTTCTTTACATCATACAGGTTAGATGACTTTGGATTTGTGAATATGGGAAACAATGGACTGGTTGAAGTTGTAGACATTGATGATATATACCTAGAGATCAACAATGGCATGAAGTTAGTATTGAATAATGTTAAGTATATACCTAATATTCATTTGAATTTGATTTCCACACGCAAGCTGGATGATAAGGGGTATTATAGCACCTTTAGTGATGGTCAATGGAAGCTCACCAAAAGTTATCTAGTTGTGGCTGAAGGTGAAAAATATTCTTCGTTATACATCATGCATGCAAAGTTGTCTAGAGAAAAAAATTAATGCAATAAACAACGAAGAAAAAGCCAAGTTATGACATAAGAGGCTCAATCACATCAGTGAGAAAAGTTTGTTAATATTGGCAAGAAAAAGCTTCCAAGTATGAAAAGTTTAGCGCTAAAGAGGTGTGCTTACTATTTAACAAGAAAACAAAATAGAATTACATTCAAAAGCTTCCATTCTTCAAGAAAGTCAAGTATACTTGATTTAGAACATTCTAATGTTTATGGTCCTATGAAAATAAAATCATTTAGGTTCTCTTTATTTTGTTACTTTCATAGATAATTATTCAAGGAAAATATGGATTTATATTTTGAAAACTAAAGATCAAGTATTAGATTTTTTTTTTTTTTGAAGCAGTTTCAAGCTTCAGTAGAGAGACGAACTTGAAAAAAGTTGAAATGCATTAGAAACGATAAAGGGGGAGAGAGTATATTGGCCCTTTTGATAAATATTGCAAATAATATGATATTCGACATCAAAAGACACATCACAAAATGCCTCAGTTAAATGATTTAGCTAAGAGAATGAACAGGACACTGGTTGAAAAGGTGAAATGTTTACTATCACAGTCAAAGCTACCTGGATCCTTTGGGAGTGAAACCTTAAGTACAGTTGCACATGTATTAAATCTTACCATATGCGTTCCTCTAAAGTTTGATTTTTCTAATAGAATTTGGGTAGGCAAAAATGTTTCTTATGATTATTTGTCTGTCTTTGGGTGCAAGGCATTCGTGTATATCCCCAAAGATGAGAAGTCTAAATATGATGTGAAAACACAATAGTACATATTTATTAGCTATAAACAGGATATGTTTGGCTACAAATATTATGATCCAGTTGAAAAGAAAATTGTAAGAAGCAAAGATGTTGCAGTTCTGGTAGATCAGACAATACACAATATTGAGAAATTAAAGATGATTTCAACGCCATAGATTAGTGATGATTTGGTTAACTTGGATATGGTTCCTCTCACACATATTATTCCTGCACAGGTTCATGATGAGCGATAGAAAATGAATATTCCAGACAATAAAAATGTCCCTGAACATGTTGAAACAGATGATATGATTCATGAACTAAAAGCTTCATTAGATGCTCCACTAGATATTCTAATCAAGAGATTTGTTAGAGACCAACAACCTTTCACCAGATATTTTGAATATGAGTATGTATCATTGACTGATGCAGGTGAACTAAAGTACAATGCAAAAGTAATAGAAGATGGATGCAAAAGCAAATGGCTTGATGCTATGCATGATGAAATGCAATCACTTTAAGTTAATCATACTTTTGAATTGGTGAAGTTGTTTGAAGGCAAAAGAGTTTTAAAGAACAAGTGGGTATGCAGGTTGAAGCAAGATGAACAGACTCCACAATCACAATACAAAGCTAGATTAGTTGTTAAGGGATTCAATCAGAGAAAGGGTATTGATTTTGACGATATATTTTCTCCGATGGTGAAAATGTCTTCTATTCGTGTGGTACTAGGCTTAGTAGCTAGACTAAGCTTGGAAATTGAGCAGATTAATGTCAAGACAACCTTCTTACATGGTGTTTTGGAGGAAGAAATATATATGGAACAACCAGAGAGTTTCAAGGTGAATGAAAAGAGGACTATGTGTGCAAGTTGAAAAAGAGTCTCTATTGTCTAAAGCAAGTATCGATACAATGATACAAAAAGTTTATGTCAGTTATGATGGAATAAGGCTATAAGAAGGCTTTGTCGGATAACTGTTTGTTTGTTCAAAAATTTTCTAGTGTTGACTTTATTATTCTCTTCCTTTATGTTAATGATATGCTAATTGTTGGCAGGAATGCTTCATGAATTGAGTTGTTGAAGAAATAATTGAGCAAGTCTTTTGCCATGAAAGACTTAGGAGCAACGAAGTAAATTCTTGGCATTAGAATTACCTGAGACAAAGATGCTAAGAAGTTGTTCTTGTCGCAAGAGAAGTACATTAAGAAGATTCTTTAGAAATTTAATATGGACAAGGCTAAAATTGTTAGCACTTTTCTTACTGCCCACTTTAAGTTAAATGCAAAGTAGGGTCCTGTGACTTATAAATAGAAGAAAGACATGGAAAATGTTTCGTATGCTTCAACTATAGGAAGCTTGATGTATGCAATAGTATGTGCACGTCTAGACTTAGCACATGCAGTTGGCATTGTTAGTTATATGTCAAATCCATATAGAGAATACCGGAATGCAGTAAAGTGGATTATGAGGTATTTTTAGGGAACTTTTAGTTTGAAACACAGTTTCGGGACCATAAAACTTAAGTTAGTTTGATACATGGATTCCTAGTTGGCGGGAGATATTGATACTTGTATATCTACTTTTGATTATTTGATTTTTTTATTTTTTTATTTTTTTATTTTACCAATGGGGCTATGTCATGGAAATCAAGGTTGTAGAAGTGTATTGCACTTTCTACAATAGAAGTTGAATTTATTGTAGCGACTAAAGTTAGTAAAGAGATGCTATGGCTAAAGAAATTCTTGGAATAACTCAAGTTCAAGCAAAAAAGGTATGCGTTATTTTGTGACAATCAAAACAAGATTCATCTTGGTTAGGATTTATTTTTTCATTCTAGATCGAAACATATTGATGTTAGATATCATTGGATAAGAGATGTTCTAGATGAAAAGCTATTAAAACTTGAGAAAATTCATATAGACCATAATAGTTCCGATATGATGACGAAGACTCTACCAAAGGAGAAGCTTGAACATTACCGACTAATAATAGGGATGATGAATCCCTCCACATCGTCATGAGGGGGAGATTTGTTAATTTGGTCCACTCTCATGTGGAGGAAGCCCAATGAATAGTAAGTCCAAAAAGGTATGAGCTCATATGATAAGTCACATACATAAATAGGGTTTCTCACTATGTTTTAAGTGGTAGATGCAAAGAAATTTTCAGAGACGCGGTAATAAGAAAAAAAGAGAAAGAAGAAAATATAGGATTTGGGAATCAGTCTAATTTATATCAAGCTGACACCAGAGGTCGATTCCGATGAGATTGAGCTGAAATTTTGTTAGCTTGTTCATGGTGCACTCTTCTTAGATTTGGACGGTTTAATTTTCGTTTAAAGCTCCCTACATTAGGTTTTTTGTGGATTGATCAAAACTTACGTTTTTAGTCAAATTTATCATTGATCTCTTGTGGAATATATGCATATTGTCAAGAATAATGTTCTTGAGATCTTTAGTGCTATGTACCTCTAATATTTACTAGAGAAGACCTTAGTTCAAATTTTGTTGATAGTAAAGATTTTTGGGTGGACCTCAGTGCTGTGATTTTTTTATCTCCTCACACCGAGGAGGTTTTCCACGTAAAAAAATCGCTTTGTGTTTACGTCCATGATACTTATTTTGCCCATCATGAAGTAGACCTTGTCTCAAATAAAAGTTTAAAATGGTCAAGTTAGTCTCAATTAAGGGCTTAAACTCACCAGCCAGCCAAGTCTTAAACGGTTGACTTTTTTTCCGGTGACTAAAATAGGGATAATTTTGTCCAAAACTTGCAATTGGGTAAAAAATGCATGAAATCCCCAAATTGAATTGGAATTAGGGTTGTTCCATTTGTTTCTTCCTTTGCTTGCTGCTAAAGCAAAGGGCGAGCCCTCTCTCTCTCTCTCTCTCTCTCTCTCTCTCTCTCTCTCTCTCTCACACACACACACACACACACACACACACACACACACACATCCATAGTCACAATGGCATTGTCGTGGTGGCTCCCAAAGTTTTCAGCACAACTTTTATATGGGGAGTGCACAAAAAAAGTCAGATACCTTTACTAGGAAGATCACCAAAAGTTAGCCTAAATCCGAACCCATCAATATATCCAACTAGACCCACCTTCATTCAAAAATTTAAACTAATGAGTTATGAGCCAACTAGGATATATCAACTACTCAACGCCACATCAATTCTCCGATGTGGAATTCGTGAGTATCTCTCATTCATGTGTGAACTCCAATGTTTGGTTTGCTCCCCCTTAATTCAAGTATCATTTTGCATTAACTTATATTTACTTGAATCTCCAACACGCAATTTCATCCTTGATATTTTTTTTCCAAACTGAACCATCAAGTCTGTCATTAGATTAAACTCACGTTGTTACACCACAATGCCCACCTGCCCAAAAATCATGTTGGTAACCAAATCCCTCCTTGAGATATTCATCAAACATTGATATACATTAGGGTGGGCCATCAATCAACTATCAACTCTAACAGCATTTGTTGGGAGTATGCAACAGAAGTCTGATACCTTCACTAGGGAGGTTATTTTGGTCTAAATAGGATATATTACTGCTCAACATCACACTAATTATCTAATGTGGAATTTCTCTAACGCAACTCACACATATATGCAAACACTTCAAGCATAATGCAAAATGGTTGCAAAAGATCTCATAACGCTCATTCAATAGGTTTTAAAATGAATTAAAAACAAATTACAATGGATAAGAGGGAGAGAACACCTTCATTGAAGAGAGAGAGGGGGGGAGAGTGGCAAGCAAAGATTTAGCAAGGAGTGGGCAAGAGCAATTCGCTTAAGTAGTAGGCAAAGGAAGAAGCAAACGGAAGAATTCCAATTCAATCTGGGGACTCCATGCATTTGTACACAATTGTAAATTTTAGACAAAATTATTCCTAAGGTTAATACCCTAAAAAATCCTAAACTAGTATATTTGTGACAAATTTACCCCAAACTATTTTTTTTACCACCAAAAACCCCAAACCGGTATACCTTTAACAAATTTATCCCAAACTAGTATATTTGTGACAAATTTACCCTCTATTAGTTTTTGTTCAATTTTAATTAAATTAAATTATATATGACAGTTGATTGGTATACTAATTTGGGATTTTAGATTTTTTTTGTTTTTATTTTATTTTTTATTCCAAAAAATTGGGACTCGGATCGAGTCAAAGATATCGAACTTTATGTCGATTGTATAAAGACAAGTATTGTGTTTCATTGAGCTCGTTATTCTAAAATTACCTTATTTCTCATTTATTCTCGGAAATAAAGAATTAATTTTTTCTATTTGTGTTTTCATATTAAATCTATTTCCTAACCATTCAGCGATTTCGGAAAACGACAAAATTAATTAATATTACCAAATAAATCTATGTACATTTTCTGTTCTGGGAAAATATATATATATATATCAGAAACTTTACCAGACACATCCACGGGGCCTCTTAAAGTCCTAGTAAATGTAATGGGTAAGCACAGTGACATGGAACCCACTTGCGCTCTTTTGCCAACGAATCTGAAGACCTCCCAAAATTGACAACGTCCCAAGTAAAACCCTAAAAGTCTCCCAGACAGGAGGCAGATGAATGCCCCCCCTGAAATCACTCTGTTCACGCTCGATTTTCCCCGAAAAGGCGGAAAAGGTGAAAAGAAGAAGGGGGAAGAACCCATCAACTATGAGCTCCCTCTCACCCAAAATGATGAACCAGGAGGCACCGACCGATTCCTCAGAGAAGTAGTAATCTTTTGTCGCTGAATTATCAAACTGTGCCCATCATCGCACGACAGGGAAGCGATAAAACGAGAGGAAGAGAAATATCTGTGCTCCTCAACCCCGTCCAATGAACCCCAAGTCTCCTTCCCAGGCACGTCAATCTCATTCCTCCCGATCTTTTGTCCTCTTTGTCCTCAATTTCCTCACGCTTTTTGTGCTTTGCTTCATATGGGTCTGTGAATATCTCCACACTTGTCATCTGCATCTTTAAAAAAGGAAGAGAACCCAGAAACAATATCGTTAAAAAGAGAACAACTCGCATATTCTCTCTTCCTGCAAAAGCTTTAGATGTAAAGTTGGCTTGATACTGATAAGAGCTTCGATAAAGGAAAAGAATTTAATCTGGGCATGGAATCACAGTCGCAGAAGAAGACTTATGGCGGGGTCAATGCGGGCTTTGGCGACGTCTATGGAGTGTTGATGCTTCCCAAGGAGATGATCGACCTTGACAAGGACCCTCCTCCTTTTGAGCTCCGGTTTCAAGTTCCCGACGTTAAGCTCGTTCTCAAAGTAAGTAGAATGCTTTTTTTTTTTTTTTTTTTTCCTGGGTAGTTATTTTCCCTTTTGCGCTCTGGACTTTTAGTCTTCAAGAAGTGTTCGATTATGGAGGAACACGGGATATTCTCTTTCCAAGAACTGCCTTTTAAGTGAATAAGGAGTTAACCCATGATTTACTGAGCTTGTAGATGAACTTTTTAGGAAAGCAGGAGCCACTTTTATAGTCTGGATTCCATGGCACTCCGCTTTTTTATGTGTTTGGCTGATTCGTGGTATAATCTGTTTTGTTCTCCTCTGAAATCTGCTCTATAAAGGTTGGCTACTGAACAAATTGGCAATTGGCTGAGCACAAATATTCAACTTTGGATACAGCGTGTAACTGTTTTCCCAGAGCAGAATCTTTGATGATCTTTGTTTGACTAAAATGAGATTGGTTGTTATAGACTTCCCCATGGTTTGAGTTGTGGTAATATGTTGTTGTCCCATTTTGAGCTCTTCACTACCCAGCTGATTTTAGTTGTTGGTGATAGCCTATGAAGTCGATTCCGTTGTGAAATTTTTCTGCAATAAACCAGAGTCAGCTAAGTAACAGTGGAAGTATAGCTGTTGGGTTCGTTGGAGATTACTGAAAAAAAATGTTCTTACATTAGTATTCTGGATCTGGAAAAGCAAATTACAAATCAAGCTAAAAGTCTGTCATTTAAAATCTAGACTATATGTGCCATCTTTGTTTTGTGTTGTAAAAAGAATCCTTATGTGAGGGTTAAAGTTATCTTATTATGCTGCTTGAACTCTTGGATTTCTCCGTCGGAATTTCTTGGTCACATTCCCTCTATTTACATGAGCATCTGTAGATGCTACTTTCCTGTAGTCTTGTATTATTTGCGTCTTACCAATTGCAAAGGTCATATTGCCAATTCTCCAGAATCGAATTTTTAAGTTCATCATCCATTCTGTGTAAATGCAGGATTTCTTCAGGACTAGAGAAGTTGGTGAGTTTCTTAGTGGGGCTTTGGCTGGAGCCATGACCAAGGCTGTCCTTGCTCCTCTAGAGACAATCAGGTTCAAATGGTTCTATTGTCATCGAGCATGTTATTTGCATTTTTCTCACAATATGAAATTTCAAATGCTATCCAGTCACGCCTAACTATTTTGTAGACAAAGAAAGTATTCTGTATGATAGCTTTCTTCAATTCTTATCTTGTAAATCTTGTTCCATAGGCCCCCAATACATGTAAAGTTTTCAGTTGAGGTGTTTTCGGGATTACTAATTTACTGCGCTTACAATCTATTATTCTCATCTCATGGTTTAACTTTATGGAGGACATGTCTGTCCAGGAGAATCTGTGATAATTATTAATTTCAGTACTCTTGTGACTTCAATTTGCAAAAACCAACTTTATAATCCAACTCCACCCTTTTAATCCACTGACTTTCGGTCCTCTGTACTCTGAAACTCTCTTTTGGTAAGCAACCAAGTGATGGTTGTATTCCTACCCAACCTTGGCAGCTATGGTGTTGAAAGTATTGTCTCTGGCCGCCTTAAGATTTCTCTTATGAAAATCTTCAAAATATATGAGCTCAGTTGTCACTTGTAATTTACAGAACAAGAATGATAGTTGGCGTTGGATCAAAACATATTGCTGGTAGTTTCCTTGAGGTCATGGAGCAGCAGGGATGGCAAGGACTTTGGGCTGGCAATGCAATCAATATGCTCCGCATCGTTCCCACCCAGGCGATTGAGCTTGGAACATTCGAGTATGTCAAGCGAGCGATGACATCTGCACAAGAACAGTGGAAGCAGGATGGGGGTCCCAACTTGCAATTAGGTAGTCTGAATTTTAGTTTGTCCCTTTCCTGGATCTCTCCAGTTGCCGTCGCTGGTGCAGCTGCTGGCATTGCTAGTACTCTTGCATGTCATCCCCTTGAAGTTCTGAAGGTATACAACTTATGCTTCCTTTCTGTGTGCATCAATGTCTTGGCTTACTTTTGTTTCTCATTGTTTGAGTTGAACGCAGATGATTATCTGTTCTTAATTCACATGGTATCAAGATGCCATATGAGCTTTTCAAAACTGATATTGTCCTTATTCTCTTGTAGGATCGGTTGACTATCAGTCCAGACATCTACCCTAGCTTAAGGGTTGCCTTAAGTAAGATCTATCAAGATGGTGGAATTGGGGCATTTTATGCTGGCATTGCACCCACGCTAATTGGAATGCTTCCATACAGTACAAGTTACTACTTTATCTATGAGACAGTCAAGAAGTCTTACTGTTTAAAAGGGAATAAGAAATCCTTGAGCCGTCCTGAAATGCTTCTAATTGGAGCATTTGCAGGTGAGAATCCTTGTTAGTTACAATGCTGGTTGATCAATGCTACCCTAGGCATTTTATTGTGTAACCTTTTCAGTGGTCTCTCCTGTATTTATTAGAATTTTTTGTCATTTAGGAGTTGTAGAACCATTGGAAGCATTTTTACTAGTTCACATGTCTGAACAATTTTTCTTTTTGCCCTTTTCTCTATCACTTGGCCAGGTTTTACAGCTAGCACCATCAGCTTCCCACTGGAGGTGGCGAGGAAGAGGTTAATGGTGGGAGCTCTGCAAGGGAAGTGTCCGCCCCACATGGCAGCGGCACTGGCCGAAGTCATTAGGGAGGAGGGTCTGTTAGGGCTGTACAGAGGGTGGGGCGCAAGTTGTTTGAAAGTTATGCCCTCGTCGGGCATCACCTGGATGTTCTATGAAGCTTGGAAAGATATTTTGGTTGTCGGAAGAGGTCCCATGTAACGGCTTGAGAGCAAGTCCGATGTAACGGCGCGAGAACAAGTCCAGCCATATTTTTGGTGATCTGGGCAGGGGCTCTTTTTTGGAGAATTTTGCTGATGTAACGTGGGTCATTTACTTTTGCCCATTGATTAATTTGACCCAACAAATTTTTATTGGAAAGAATTGTTTCCTTCTCCTATTCTCCTTTTGCATGATTTCCTTGCAATCCATAGATCTTTGCGTGCTTCTTATTGATTTCTCACTACTGCAAAGGACTAAGCAAGAGTAAGCAGTTCAAGGTTTCATACAGATTTTATTTGGAACCTAGAACTTATCTGTTGGAATATATTCCTTATATTTTGGAATTTAGATCTTATCTTAGATAACTTAGAATTTGGCATTTACCAAAATCAATTTTAGAATTTACTCAAATTCCACCCATATTATTAATTAAATAATAGCAGTGAATTAAAACATTTGGCGCGTTTGGTAACATTTCGTTTAAAAATTGTTTCGGAGAACAAAAATAGAAAAAAGTGTTTTTGTCCTAACAATTTTTAAACAAAAAAACGCATTTGGTAAACTTGTTCGGGAATAAAAAATAAACAAAAATACGTTTGGTAAATTTGTATAATTTTTTTATTTCTTTTATTTTTTAATATTTTTCTATTTTCTTTCTTATTTTCTTATTTATTTTTCCATTTTTTCTTTTTTTTTTTTTTTTTTTTTTCTTTTGGCTGGTCGCGCCCATGGCCGGCGACCGCCGACGAGGGCCAACGGCTCGCCTTGGCCGGGCGAGCTCGAGCTCGCCCAGATCCGAGGCCCAAATCCGGCGAGGCCGGCTCGCCGCCACCGCCGGCGGCCGACCTGGCGGTGTGGCCAGCCGAGCCTCGCCGGATCCGGGGGCGAGATCGAGCTCGCCTAGCCGGCGCGAGGTCGAGCTCGCCTTGGCCGGGCGAGCTCGAGCCCAACCTCGCCCAGCGGCCGGCGAGGCTCGGCCTCACCGGGCCACCGCCAAGAGCCAACTTGGTGGTGGCCCGGCGACGCTCCAGCGAGTACGCCGGCCCTCGACGGCGTCGCCAACCAAAGAAAAAAGAAGAAGAAAAGAAAAAGAGAAGAAGAAAAGTGTTTCTAAAATTTGTTTTAGAAACAAGAAACAACTTTTTTTTGTTTCTTGTTTCTGTTCCAGATGTGTTTCTGGGAACAGAAAAATAATTTTGGAACAAAAACGCACCCAAACACGTTTCTATTCCTTTTTTATTCCCAGGAACAGAAAAGTTGTTTAAAAACAAAAAAAAAGAAACGAAAACAAACGCTCCCTTAATGGCTACACTTCTTGTTACAATTCAATGACCATAAAAATCCATAAAAATATGAATATTAATAAAGTTAAAAGTGTCGGTCATAGAATGAAAGTTCACATTAGTGCTTCTAAATTATATACCCATTATCGAACGGCATGATATATTGCAAAATCGTACGAAGACATGAACCAAGAAAAACATTAAAGCCTATTCAAGTTCTAAGTTACGAGTTTCATGTTCCTAATTCATTCGACTAAAAATCTAAAATCTACCTATCGAAATAAATTCTTCATTTTTTGGAATTTAGAACCTATTATGTACACCTTCAACCTGGAATCTAGAGATTCGTATGGGTTCAGTTATCATATTTCAAGTTTTACCCTATAATCATATTCACCCTTGGGAGTGAGTGTTCTAAAAATTTCTATCGGTTCGGTTCTCAGATTTCACATTTTACGCTGAAGTCATACTCACCCTTAAGAGTAAGTGCTTAGTGTAGATTAGAAGAGGATTGCGAAAATGCGAAGCCACAAAAAAGAAGGGGGTAATGAAAGCCAAGCCGATACTACCATTTAGTTACAACAATTGCAATGGTATGCTGTAAATGTATCGATTTTGTGTTTCTTTTGGATGGGTAAATCTGGACTTAAGTCCCATTTGGTTCAACATTCTCAAAGGCCTTTGGGGCTCTCCTTGAGAAAAATATTAAGCATTTGGTTCACATTTTTTAGGCTCCATTTGCCAAATGCTAGCATTTGGAATGATGAAAACTCAAAGCAAGTTCAAACCTGCTTTGGGCTTTCAGCATTTTTGGAATGCTAAGTTGAGGTTTAATGAATTTTTTTCTTGCCAATATTGCCCTTACTGAAAATCATATTTTCCTCTTGTGCCCTCAAAAAACACTGTTCATCATCTTCTTCCTTGGATTTGGCCACCGTGAAGCTCAGCCAACGGGCGGCGCTCGGCCGCGAGCAATTAGATCTTACCATCAAGGCGCCAAATCTGGCCGTTGAAAACCCTCGCTTGAGGTCGCACGGCCTCAGGCGACGTCGCCTGGGTCGCGCCAACCTCAGGCGACACCGCCACCGCCACTAGCCACCTCCCACCACCACCACCATCGCTATTGAGCTGCTCCCCACAATTTTCCCCTCTCCATGCAGCTACATCTCCTCCTCCATTTTCTTATTTTTTCTTCTTCTTTTTTCATTTTTCTTTTCACCCTAAAGTTGCTTTGCAAAATATTCACAAAAAATGAGTTTCAAAATACACTTGCCTTCACAAAATGCCCATTCATTCAAAAATACTTGCATTGTCATTTCTCAAAGTTGAACCAAACGGGCCTTAGTATATAATGCGATATGCATCAAATCAAGAAGCAATATTGAATTTTTTTCTTACTTAACTAATCATCTTTAGAGATCAACGGTCACGTCAGTCAGGTATGTAAAACGGGAAACGGCTCAAAGTAGAGATTTGGAAAGGCATGGCAAAATCTACATGCTTTTAATTGAACAAGTTCCTCATCACTACACAGGACTGGACAACGTGCCTCTCCCTCATTTTCCCATTCCAATGCATACCCAGAACTCCTTCAAAATTTCAATTAACAGCCACCAGAGCACTAGCATTGACCGACCATACTCTACAAAAATAAATCTATGATCCACTAATGACTGTTCAGACGCTGCTGTATTGTCCATTGAAACAGAAGCAAGTCTTTTCAAGTATTTTTGTCTCTACACCAAATCTAAATCACCTAAACAATCTCTCCAATGACATTCAACAAGGAAAAAGGATAGGAGAGGGGTCCCTATGCAACTTCCCATCAGACAAATCCAGTTTCTTCATCTTTTCCTCGCACCAGAAAAAGTGTCCCTTGACGATCCTCTCCCTCCTAAGAACCATGGAACATAATTTCGCATCTATGAGGGCAAATAGCAGCTGAACGTCATCATCTGTTTGAGGCCATGATTTCTTCTTCCACCCTTTCTTCTTCCTGCGCAGTTCCTTCAATTTCACAGCTTTCTGCATATGGCAGCAGTCAGACCGAAGAAATCACAAAGTTCGATATTTTACTAGCAAGTCATATTCACTGCCGATTAGCAAAACACAAACAGCAGCCAGTTTATTCCATCTAACTGATGCATAGGTCCTAAAATACAATTTAAAGAGCTTAGCCAGTCAGATTAAAGCTGTATTGGTCATATAGCAGTCTACAGAGAAGCAATATGGGAAGATTGAGGAGATTCCAGCAGCAACAGCCACTGGTTATGCTCAAGAATGTAAGGGACATCAAAATGCCAAATTCAAACTTTTTCTGGTGAGCAGATATAAATAAACAATTTGAAGAAAAATACAATTACCTATCCCAGAGAAAAAGAAAACAAATAGTAAGAACTAATTAAGCCCGTGTATTGGAAATGAGAATGAATCAAAGACTAATGCTGGAAAGGCAATATGTAATGAGTGATGAGAGAATTTCACCTTCTCAAGAGATGACTGAACCTGCTGTTGAGGGCTAGCACAATGGTTCTGATTTGCAAACAAATTTAGAACTCCAGTGGACTTCCTATTGTCTGTTTTCAGGAAAAGATGAAAAGTAAGGATGGTATTCTCCATAATTCTGAGGAGATCTGGTGCAAGAACCAATATATCTGAGCCAGCTTCTTCTGCCGCTTTCTGCTCCGATCCTGTTGTGGCACAAGTGATAACTTTTACAAACAAAAAGTCCATTTGTTCCGATCACGTAATCTATTTTCCATTTATGTCAGCAAGGCCATTACCTTGGATATTTGGAACCTGAAGAAGTTTAGGCAAGCTTTTTCTTGCACGTGCATAAATTTCTGGTCGAAGCCCCGGTTCGAAAGGTTCATTTTCGATAAACCTTTGGAGTAGAACGTGAAATTGTTGAAACTGTTGAGCACTACGGCTGTAACATGTCATATTTTCAGGCTGGCCAGAGATCTTTTGGCACAGCTGAGTGTATTGGCAATGAAGTGCCTCCCATGTTAAGCAAGTTTGAGCTAGATAAGCTGTCTCAAGATCATCATAAGGATTACCTTCCGACTGTTGCAGCTTCTCCATTTCTTCATCAGGCTCTTCAATCTTCTTCAAAGAAAGGCAGCGAAGGGGAGAAGTAAGTTTCTTAGATGCAGTTCTGGGTGATGGTGTCAAGGGAACCTGCGGAACTGCATTACAATACAATACAGACCATATAATTGTTATCAAACTTGCAGAAGCCACTGCAGCAATGAATAGACATCTCCATACAGATGAAAATTCAATTTTCAACGTACAATTAGCAGTTCACAGTACAACTTGAAGTACATCAAGATGCTATACCAATCAACTATGATCGCGTGTGCTCTTTCACAAGAATAAATGAAACACCTCCTCATACCTCATCCAATTTCTCTCACCAACAAATGAAAGATATTGTATTGGTCCAAAAAGACAAGCTTTATTAACAACAATAGATGAGCAATGCAAATCCTTTCTTTAGCACATATTGACTCGCTGCTACTAAAAACACTTACACTGACACAAAATGAAAGAAACTAACTGCAAGACTCCTAATATAGAAGTCCAATAGAATCCAAGGGAAGTTACTAATAAATTGATTGGGAAAAAGAATCCTGACAACAGACAAAATCATGTCAGTCCCTGTGAAAGTAATCGCAGCGTAAAACCATCAGCTGTCACCAAAGTACCATGTTTCACATTAGCATATAACAAGCCTAACATGAAAAATATAACAAATTACCAGCTTCACCGAGTTGCTGTGCACTCAATCGATCAAAGATCAGCATCCTTTCACAGTACTTTTCATAGAAAGCATCAAATCCACCCCACCATTGTCGACCTTCAGCTTCGACATCTCTCCACTCACTAGAGCTTGTCTCACCCTCTTCTCCCTCTTCCTCGTCATCTTCAGGGCATGAGTCCTCCTCAGGAATCAAAACCAGGAAACTGTTCCGCCTAAGTTCTTTCAACCGTCTCTTCACTTCATTTGTTATAAAGTCATCATCGTCTTCATCCTCCGCATCAGCAGCATTATCTGTGGAGACCGACTTGCTAAAATCATCAACGCCATTTTCACTGTCTGGTTCCTCATGTGGCGGAATGGACTTCCCCTCATTGTCCTGATCCAAGGTAGGCTTGCGTGCCTTCCTGAACTTCTTGACTTTGAAAAAATCCATCCCGACTCTTCTTTTATGTTGAATCAGATCGAATCCTTGAGCATTAGCTGAATGCAGTTCTTACCAGTACCGAGCCTTACGTCTTCTGGAAATAATATTTGATTAAGTTAGAAAGAACGCCTCATTTCCTCTTTTTCTTTTCTCCGAATCAGACGTTCCAGGAGAAATCACAGACCAACAATATGGTAAAAATCAGTAGGCAAAGCTTACCTCAGCTCCACTATCTAACCAAAAAAAGCTTTGGTTTTTCGACCAGCACTTACATTAAATAAAAGGAAATTCTCTCACAAACTAAAGTAACAGGGGGGGCGTAACCCATCTTCCAAAAGAAAGACTACGATATCTAACGACCCTTTTAAACCTAGGTCCATCAAGCTCCAAAAGACAGATCAATAAGCATTTAAATGGATCAGCAACCACTACAAAACGGCATCTCCTAAGATCCAGCAGTTTTTCCAGCAAGTCTACAGCTTTACTCACGAAAGCAAAAGCACGAACCAGGAGGTCAAAGAAATCAGCATTTTTGGCGTGCCCAAGATTCAGCATTTGCGTTACGAAGCCTCAGAATCATCCACGGCTTCAGCACTCAGTAGAAATCTCCATGAAACGAGAAAGCAGAAGAGGGGGGAACCCATAACCTTCAAAGATCCAGCTTTCGAGATCCCATTAGCTCGTCGATGGACCAGGACTAGTTTGCAGCGAAGATCCCTTTCAAGAACCAAGGCATTGCCAAAATAAATAAATAAATAAATAATAAAAGAGAATGTGACCGAGGAGGAAACAGCTGAAAGAGAGCCGAGAAGTAGGGTTTGAGGGAAAGAGAGGAGGGAGAGGGTGCTGGTCTTGGTCCTTGGAGAACCCAAAGCAGAAAGACAGTAAAATGCAAAATGCAAAATGGAAAATGGAAATTAGGAAAGAGCGAAATGCAGAGCAGGGGAGTAAATACCGTGCGTTGGTGTTGGCAACAAATGGTCGCGATTTTCCTTCCTACGATAAAAAGTTGGTGAAAGGCGTCCCTGGTGATTAGGGAGGGAAAATGAATCGAACGGGACGGAGATGTTAAAGCTCAAAGCCCCAGAGAAACAGTAGGAAGCAGTGTTCCAGTGTCAGGACCTCGTACAGAGAATATTGTCAGAAGTGTCCTTTACTCCCCTCCCCTCACAAAAACCCCAAAAACCCAAACAAAATCCCGCGCTCTCGGTTTAGTGAGCGAAAACACATCCTTGTCCACGGAGCATTAGCATAATGACAAACCGGGTCCCAACTTTCTCAAGGTCAAAGGTGGAATCTTGATGAAAGAGAGAGGACAGCCAACCCAGCCGCGAGTTAAGGATCTTCAGGTCAGGCTCTCCATCATGTCGATCCTTGTCACGCCCTCACTCATGGAAGAAAGTTCTTTTTTTTCCCGTCTTCAATTAGCTCTACTTATTGCACCCCATTCTTTAATCATACCATAAAGTAAAAAGGAGTATTGAGTCAACACTTGGATTAATGCGACAAGATTGGGACCGCAATGCGTGCCGGGGGGACAGTCAAATCTCATGCTTTATAACGATAAAAGTGGGAGGTGAAAGTGAACTGATGTCACTACTGTGCTGTGCAGGTGGGTGGAGCTTCGGATGGTCCACGGTCAAACGTTACAGATGCTGCCCGCGACATCGAGAGGATTTGCTGAGTTCAATGTTGTCTAAGAAAAGCCACTCCGTGAAGAGAACATAATGAATACATATATATATATATATAGAATAATATACTAATCGAGACATAGGTAAAAGACCAACCAATTGATAAAAATACTCTTCACATCACTGAGGCAAGACGTGCCTTTCGATTAGTTGCAAAAAAAGACTAGAAAAAGCTAAAAGAGATTCCATGGAGGTCATGCACAACAGCTACAGGGGCCTCTCGCCGCGGAGCACCTTCCTCAGCAGCGATTCCCGCCCTGGAAATGGGTTGCATACGGACTCCGGCGACGCCGCCGCCGCTCCTTCATCTCTCACTTCCCTCCGGCTCCCGCCGACGATGGCTCGGTTTTGACTTTCACCTGACTCTCTCTTCATCCTCAGCCTGTGTCTCCTCTCACTCCTCCTCTCCTCTCCTTGAGATGGCGGTTCGGACGCAGGGCACTCCTCCTTCCCTTTCCCCTTCTCCTTCCCTTTCGGGTCATCCGATTTCCTGGGGATCCTCCCGCCCTTGGAGGTGCCCAGAAGCTCGAAATCCACCCGGCCCCACCCGGCCTTATCCTCGTTGTCCCACCCGAACCTCTCGCTTATCTCCAGCAGCTCCGACACCGCGCTCCCCGACCCCACGCCACCTCCCCCGCCGCTCAACACCCTCTCCGCCGACTCCCACTCCATCCGGTCCCGGTAGACGGGGTCCTGCAGCACCTGGTCGGCCAGCCGGGCCCACTCCTCCGTGTCGCGGGCCCGGAGGTTGTTGGAGACCCACCTCAGGTAACCGGAGGGGAGCGTCCCCAGCATCTTGCCCTTGTGCCTCCCGAAGTCCATCACCCGGTCCCTCGCCGGCGTGGCTCCGCTCCCGGGGAGGGCCGTTCTTGTCGTCGGGGAGCGAAGAAGACCGGGGCTGCGGCGGCGGCGGAGGAGATTCCACTGGCTGTCGTGGCGGCCATTGCTCGACGGAGGAAGGTTCATCGTCACCCGTAGCCCGATCATCTTCGACCCTCCACTTCACCGATTGCTTCAGATTCCGGAGGTGATGAAGCGGAGAACCAGTTATGGCCGCGATAATGGAAACGTCGTCCTTGAATTTATGATGCGAGGACTGAAGCTGAGAACAAGTAAAAAGTGCGGGACCGCCGCTCTGTAATTTCCCTTTTCTTCTGGGCCGGTATCCCAAATTAACTATTTTCAAGGCGGGAGGCGAAATACCGAATTAGCCCCCGTCATGTCGACCGCAATTCCCATTGCTGCCATTCCGTTCCGCGATTAACCATCGTCTCCCCCTGCAAGATTTGATTTTGCAGGGCCACTCTCTCTCTATCTCTATCTCTCTCTCTCCGGTCGGGAATTTCTGAGTTGCGCGACTTCGTGGATTGGAGCGACGCGGGCCTCGATCGGATCCTAGCCAGTTTTCCAACTCGTCGCCTTCGCGGGAGGCTCGGTTGCAGCTCGAAACCGGCCATAATGCCGTCCGTCTACGGGGCTCGTCTGACGACCTTCGAGGATTCGGAGAAGGAGAGCGAGTACGGTTATGTCCGCAAGGTTCGTCCCATCTCTCGCCCCCTTCCAATCCGTTCGATCAAAATCCCCGCCCTTTCCTCCTCTTCCCGATTTCCTCTGCTCCGTATGTCAGTTTATCGGATCAATGATCCGCCTTTTCCTCTGTCGTCGTTGGTCATTTCGTCGTCCGTTGCATCCGGGGTTTCATCGGATCGGGAATCGTCCGTGTTGGGGAATTTCGTGATCCCGATTCTTTGATCTAGGATCTAATTGCTGGCGCTGCCGATTGGGTTGATAGGAATGCGAATCGCCCTGTCGCTGTTGGGTAGTGATTTCGGTGGCAAACAATGAGAACGAAGCCCGTGAATAATGTTTAGCGCGGTCTCGTAAGATACGTCGACAAGGCAGAAGATGCCATCTTTTTTTTTTCAGGGCATGGGTGAATTATAGCCGTGCTTGGTTGTCTCCAATGCAGAACAACCGCATCATGCTGAGAACTACATCTAACTAAACTTCAATGTCGTCGGTTTCAGAATTCTGAGGACTCATATCAATTGACGTGCAGGTTTCAGGTCCGGTGGTTGTTGCCGATGGCATGGCTGGGGCGGCAATGTACGAACTAGTTCGCGTGGGTCATGATAAACTCATTGGGGAGATTATTCGTTTGGAAGGAGATTCTGCGACGATCCAAGGTTTTCTTTTCTTTTCTTTTTTCTCCTTAGCGCCTGAATTTATTTGTCCAAATCGTCATCCATGGGTTTTTCTCAAACTCATTCAATTACTGCAATGCATTATAACCAAGTTGTCTTCTTAATGACGGAACCTAGAAGAAAGCTCATTGTTTTCCTTTCATTTGCAGTTTACGAGGAAACAGCTGGTCTCATGGTGAACGATCCTGTTTTAAGGACACATAAGGTAACGCTTCTTCATCCTACACTCATATGTCTCCTGTACTTTTGCCAGGTGGCAAGTGATCAAAATCAATGCATCATCTGCTTGCTAACCGTGCAATGTTAATGCCATTGTAACAGCCTCTGTCGGTGGAATTGGGTCCTGGAATTTTGGGAAATATTTTTGACGGAATTCAGGTTCGCCTCTGGCTTCACTTGCAGCTTAAATCTTTTGCCCCTGATTTTTTAACCGGTGAAAATGTTTCATTCTTCTTGTCGAGCAGAGGCCCTTGAAAACCATCGCAAAAAGGTCTGGGGACGTGTATATTCCCCGTGGTGTCTCTGTGCCGGCCCTTGATAAAGACATACTTTGGGAGTTCCAGCCTAACAAAATAGGTGAATCGTGTGAATTTAATTTTAATTTCATCTGAGGCAGCTACTATATGATCTGCGATTGAGTAATGTTTGTGTCTTACCTCACCTCATCATCTGGGTTTAATTTGCTGGTATCAGGTGAAGGAGATATTTTAACAGGGGGAGACCTGTATGCTGTAAGTTTATCAGTTTTTGTCTTTGTTTCGCTAAGTCATCCCTTTGAAAAATGGCTTCTTTCTATCATGTTAAGCTGCAAAGTTATTTCTCTGATGCTAGATTTGCTATTGCTTTTGTGTGATATTTTTTTGTGGTGTCATCTTCTCTGACAGACTGTCTTCGAGAACAGCCTAATGCAGCACCTTGTTGCACTGCCTCCGGATGCAATGGGGAAAATTACTTACATTGCTCCACCTGGTCAATACTCACTAAAGGTACTGTTAAGTTCCAGCTCTTGCTCCTAATTTGCAATCTGCCTTGAAATTCGATGCAGTTACCCTCATGTTGGTAATAGGGGCCATCTAAATTATTAAGGTTACTGGAGCTGTAATTGTGATATTTTCCGGCGTTGCATTGCATGCATCGCTCAAATGAGATAAATTGAGACATTGTGTGCACACTGTTTGTGAAGGGACTTCACTTCCCGCGGAAGTCTTATCCCACCCTGGAGGGAATCAAACTTATTCAGGAAAATGCATGAATGAAGAAAACTACATCTGTCAAGGAAAATGCATGATTGAATTGATAGAAGTGCCACTTCGTTGTCGAAATTTGGATAATTTGTCCTTGCTGTTAACTCTGAATGCTAAAACATTTCCATGGCCAATCGAAGAGAGAGTTCTCTTTCCTTTTTGATTTTGTATGATAACAGCTGCTCTAAAAATATGCAAATTGTAAATTTCTTATTCTCTACTCATGGTATCAAATGGCTAGTTAGCTGTCTTCTTAGTTTTTATCTTGACCCAAGGAAATAGACATTCCAGATTTTAGAAGAAATGACATGCAAAATCGCCATCTCCAATTCCGTTGGTCAGTATATAGCCATGTATCTGCTTTTGTTAATTTATATGCAATGGCAGGACACTGTTCTGGAGCTGGAGTTTCAAGGTGTGAAAAAGCAACTTACCATGCTTCAGGTTTGCTGTATTTTTCATCCCATATGTTTTTTAGCTTGAGCAAATAAAAGTACAAGTTGTAAATTTGAAAATTTTCTGGGAAATTTTTGTATTTGGTCTTTTTCAGACTTGGCCTGTACGTACGCCAAGGCCAGTTGCATCAAAGCTTGCTGCAGATACCCCTTTGCTTACTGGGCAGGTAACAGATTGAAAGTTTAATTTCAGGTCATGATGTCTTTTTTCCTCTGTTTATTTTTGTTCATGACATTTTTTCATGTGACAGCGTGTACTTGATGCACTTTTCCCTTCCGTTCTTGGGGGAACCTGTGCTATTCCTGGTGCATTTGGATGTGGTAAAACTGTCATCAGTCAAGCCCTTTCCAAGGTGATCTATAGCTTTTTCCATGGGAATTGTGTCTTTAGTTTCATTGTATTGCCTATGCTATGAGTAGTTGACTTTTTATACATTTGACTCATTTGCAGTACTCTAACTCTGAAGCTGTAGTTTATGTTGGCTGTGGGGAACGTGGAAACGAAATGGCTGAGGTGCATATTGTCCCATCATATAAAAGAAGTATCTTTGTTAGCATGTCAAAGATCTTGAGTTTGTAAAATTCTCATGATGCAGGTCCTTATGGATTTTCCACAATTGACAATGACATTACCTGATGGTCGTGAAGAGTCAGTTATGAAGCGTACAACTCTTGTGGCAAACACTTCTAATATGCCTGTGGCTGCTCGTGAGGCATCAATATATACAGGTAATTTCGTTAACTTTTATGGTTGGCTTTATTTGGTGATTGCAGAAGCAAGGTTTTAGAAATAGGTTGGCTATGCTTTGCACCCTAATGTTTAGAACTGATAGTTTTTTTTTTTTTTTTTTTTTTTTTTTTTTGGTAATGATGTTTAGAACTGATAGTTCATCTCCGAATTTTTGGAGATTGTTCATTGCTTGTAGTTTGTTAAGATGTCATTTTTCAAGCATGGAGGACAAACTTAACACGGTCTTTATAAAGAAAGAAATGTATCCTGTTCTGCATGCATGATTATTTCCTTATTTTGTCTTTTCCTTTTTTGTCAATTCTTAAGACTAATTCAAGTTCTTGCTGAAGACTACATTTGATTGATTCTCAACTTATATTTGTATGGATTTCTAGGTATTACAATAGCTGAGTACTTCAGAGACATGGGCCGCAATGTCAGTATGATGGCAGATTCAACATCTCGTTGGGCAGAAGCACTTCGTGAAATCTCTGGACGATTGGTAGGTATTTCTTTGTTAGCTTCAGGAAATCACTATTTTCTGAAAGCTCCCAATTTTGTTGGCAAGCCTTTTTGTCCACTGTTACGATGTTTTCTTTTTTCTGGAAAGTTGTGTACTTCTGATGGCTTTGTCATCTAATAGGATGGTATCTTGTTGTCTTCTTACGCAGGCAGAAATGCCTGCAGATAGCGGGTACCCTGCTTATCTGGCAGCACGTTTGGCATCTTTCTACGAGCGAGCTGGTAAAGTGAAGTGTCTTGGTGGTCCAGAACGAACTGGTAGTGTTACAATTGTTGGTGCTGTCTCTCCTCCTGGAGGAGATTTTTCTGATCCTGTAACATCTGCAACCCTTAGCATAGTGCAGGTATAGTTGAACCCCTTATTTGAATCAGTAATCTTGATGATGCTTCCATCACATGAGTTCAATCGTATGAGGGAAAGTTGAAACTCTAAAGAGCACGAGTGTAACGACCTGGAGAATTTACCATACTTCATGAAAGTGCAGATGAGAACTCTTTATTTTGCATCTACTCTCTATCAATATGCTTTTTATCTGAAAGACATACTTTTTCACAAATTGGAGGAGATAAAATATATGCACAAACACTACTGAGTTCAACGCGGAACCATAGAATTGCTGTTGAGTGGATGGGAGGTGGGTAAGAGAAGGAAGATTCATAGACCATGTAAATACCGGCCTTTTTACTGAGGCCCTCATTTTGACAGCTACATTGGGAGTGGTGAAGTTTATCACTTAGGAAATTAGCCCTAGATCTAACTAGTCTTAGAAGACACTATCTTGAGGAGATCATTGACATTCTTACAAGAAGAGAAGGTTGAATTTGTTCTAAAGTCACCATCGGAGATTGTATACTATTGAAATGCAAAAATACTATCCTGAACTGTCACAGACTGCTCATCTGACACAAAGTCTGAGACCTATGCATTTTGGTCCATGGGTCATTAATTTTCAGCTTACTTTATCATGCATAGGATGTCTGCCGTTAATTTGTTCGCCAAAGTTGGGTGGAATAGCTCAAGTTTCATCCAATCAGGTGCTAAAGCTTCATGCTGATGATTATCCTGATGGGTTTCAGGTCTTCTGGGGTCTGGATAAGAAACTTGCTCAAAGAAAACATTTTCCATCAGTGAACTGGCTCATATCCTACTCGAAGTACTCAACAGTGAGTTCTTGAGCTGTTCTCTCATGCATGCAAGAGTTTTTGTCATTGGTGAATTCCAGTCCACCTAATGCATGCTGCAGTCATATATAATCATTGGGATTTTCTTTTTCTCTATGGTATATAGGCATTGGAGTCCTTCTATGAGCAATTTGATCCAGATTTTATCACCATCAGGACAAAGGCTCGTGAGGTACTGCAGAGAGAAGATGACCTCAATGAAATTGTTCAGGTACTTTATTTGTCCGGTGACTAGGAATGACTAGGCACTAGATGAATCATTATACAACTGATCCAAAAGTTCTTCATAAGGGCATTTCTGGTTGTCATTGCATAAAGGACCTGATCTTGGAATTTTTTATCTGGTTTTTCTGCTCGTGCTTGCAATTATGTGAGAATGGACGAGAAATTGCATGAGTGCAATAAGACTGAATTGAACCTTTAAATAGTTGTCTTCATTATTTCTGGTTCTGCCTTACAAATATAGACCAGTTTTCACTCTTCATGACTTTCTGCAGCTTGTAGGTAAAGATGCTTTGGCTGAATCTGATAAAATTACACTGGAGACTGCAAAACTTCTGAGGGAGGACTATCTTGCTCAAAATGCCTTTACCCCGTAAGAGGAAGCAATTCTTGTGCTATCTAAAAAAATATGTTGTTCATGCGTTGCTACGTTTTCTTTCTCAAAAGTGTTGCTTTGCCCCTTTTTTTCTTTATGTAATAATCTGTCTTGCTTGATTGTGACAGATATGATAAATTTTGCCCCTTCTACAAGTCCGTGTGGATGATGCGCAATATCATCCACTTTTATAATTTGGCCAATCAGGTAGATTTGTACCCTTTGCTACTTCGCCTCTATTTTTTTATTTGCTTTCTAAGTCACAGGATCATGGTGGTTACATGAACCTGTCGTATCTTTGGGGGAAAGGTAGATGATATTGGAAGTAGAAATTTGGAAAGTCTTTTAACACTGGGGACTTTTACTCCAGAAATAGTCACTTCCTATATTAGGATTAATGTGTCACTCCCTATATCAGGATTAAGTTAGTTTAATTAATAATGTGATTAAATGTGAAAATCAGAGTTATACATGGGGAAATATGCAAAAGGAACATGCCTTTGCTTGCTTGAAGGACAAACTTTCTAATAAGTTATGCATAGCGAGCAAAATTTTATTTTTTTAATTCCTGTTGACTCCCAAAATGTTAATGCAGGCTGTCGAAAGAGCTGCTGGTATGGATGGGCAAAAGATAAATTACAGCCTTATCAAGCATCGGTTGGGAGATCTATTTTACCGTTTGGTGTAAGCATCGTACTTTGCTAATTAGTGATGGAAGGTTTTTCCTCCATGGAGCTTGTTCTAGAAACCTAATTCTCTGTTAATTCAATTCTATAGGTCCCAAAAATTTGAGGATCCTGCTGAGGGGGAGGAAGCTCTAGTGGCCAAATTCAAGAAGCTACATGAGGATCTTACTGCAGGTTTCCGCAACCTTGAGGACGAAACTCGATGAATTGAGTTAGGAACTTCAATTCTTAATGGATTTTCGGCACAAAGTCACCTGGTCACCTTTTCATTCTATATCTCTGCTTTCTGAGTGTCCGTGAGGGAGAGATCAGAGTATTAGATTTTTGTGCATCCCGCATTAGAGATTGTTTTGGTGATTTCTTGGTGTTTATTCAATTGTACCTATTATATTTTCATGTATCCTACCCCTACTTATAGTTGTGACTTTACTGATAAGATTTTAAGATCTATAGGTTTCCATGGATAAATGTATTTGTGCAGTGTAGTAACAATATTGCAGGATGTGTTTTATTAGTATTTGGAAATGGCCTCATATGGCTATAAGCTCGATTCCCTATTTCAAGTCTTCTACTCCTGCCTTTCGGAGTTAACACAAAGGTTGCACTGCCGATTCAACTTTATCGCAGTCAAACTTTAAACTCGTTCCTCCTATAGAATGTGTAAAAATAGGAGCGTTTGCTGAATTGACGAAGTAAAGGCTAAAGCTAGCTGCTTGAAACTTTAAGTCGTCTGGCTTTCTGTGAAGGAGGAATATATGATAAGAAGGCCAAGGCTAGTTCCCTTTTTCTTTTCTCTTTTGGGACAATAGGCTAGTTCCTTTGAACGATGAACTTTGCAGTCAGCTATAAATGGTGAAATACCATCGAGAATAACTATCGAGGCTTTCTTTTCTTCTTGGGAGAAGCATGAGGCACCTAATGCAACCCTAAGTCTAAGATGACATAACCTGTGGGTGTGGGACTCATCATCTGAGCAGCTTATTCGTGCGAAGTAGCACAATCTCAATCTTGTTCATAATTTCATGTAAACAGGGAGCTTCTAGTATATTTTCTCATGATTTGGGATCCTTTCTCTTTTAGCAAGCTGGCTCTATTTCGCTTGGGATACCATAAAATATCCCTTGGAAGTTAAATTAGTTATTGAGATGCATTTGACTTCGAGGTGTCATTATCTCGTCAATGTAAATTGAGTCGAATAAAAGGGATCTGACCTTTTTCTTTTGATACCATGGCCGTAAAATAATAATAATAATAATAATAATAATAATAATAATAATAATAATAATAATAATAATAAATAAGGAACTTTCTTTTCATATCGTGAACATTAAGGTTGCATGAATCGCAAAGCTTTAATAATATGAACTCTATTTAGTCAGATTACATGTCAGCAACTGAATGATAGGTCTGCATAGAGAATGTCATGAATGTTTTTGGTCCTAAATAAATCAATGCATAGGGAATCATCAGGTAGCTGATGATGACTGGTTGGCCCATGACCGTTAGGTTATAACTAAGAATCAAAAAACTGCTGGGAAGCTGCAAATCCTTATAGCTGGTGCAGCTCATACTGACCAGTCAAGAATTGAGAAAAGAAAAAGATGGAAAGATCAGAGCTTGCCAAATTCAACTCTTCCCGAGCATATCCATCCTCTCTTCCCATTAGTTTGAACCCTGGCAATCCGAACTACCGTTTCTCTCTTCCTCTCTACACACGTCATTTTTGCCACCACTTGCCAGTTTACATTTGCCTGAACGCCACTGCCGGCGGTGTTGCTGGCTCATAAAGAAGTTGATGAATTGGAAAATAACAGGAGTTCATGCCTTGAGGACTGGTAAGCCTTGCATTATCTTCCCTCCACGTTATTTTTCTTGATAACTAGACGGAATGTACTGGTACTACTGCTCTGCAGAGTTTGTTCTTCATAAACTCTTCTGCTGTGAGGAAAATGTAACCTGAGCCTGACTCTAAATTGTTCGAAAGCACTTCTTCATCCGTCTGGATTTTATGGGAAGGAGTAGCGCATCTGCTTCCCCACTTGCAACGAATACGAATGCTATTTTTCTTTTGAGATTTATAGCTAGGAATACATTATAAACCATACTACAGCGTTGTTGCGTCCTTCTGGGACTTAATTAGCTAGAGGAGTTTTGAATGGGAATGGTAAGTTTTAGAACCCTTTTCTTTTGAAGTTCAACTAGTCATATTAACATTTGGGCAGGAAGCATCCACCCACCAGTCAAAAAACTAAACTAGCGAACGTGGAAAGTGAATTCCCATTCAAAAGGAAAGCACAAGCAGCGCTACAAAGCTTCTGAATTGGAGTTGGAGCTATATTGTATTCTTTTTGCAGGTTTGCATATGCAATTTATTTGGGTACTGAGGTTGCTGCCTCTGAAATCGATGTCACATGCTGTTGGATGCAGCATGACTTTCCATTGTTTCAAGTTCTCATCATGATGAACATAGGCCGGAGTGGTTTATACTATATGCTGCGATCACTGGATTGACTCTCAAAAGTTTCCTGCAACATTTGCTCGAGTCTGGTGATGAAGGTGGCTGACGATCATCTGGGTCCATTATTCTTGTAGGCTTCTTGACTTCTTTTTTTCCCCTTCCTTTTTCCAGTTTCCAGGAGAGATCCTTTTCCTCTGACCCAGCTCATATCAACCAGTTAAAAAGAACAAAAACAAAGAAGCCAGGGAACCATCAGAGATTACCGAATGCAATGGAAGATGTGGAAGAGGATGGCCAAATTTCTCCAACTTCATCACCACCAACACCGCCATCACCTCTTCCGATAAGTACAGGACCTGGCAATCAAAAATACTATTTCTCACCGTCTCCAACTCTTACCCCGCCATTTTCACCACCGCAGTCCAGTCATACATCTGCAGAAAACCTCCCCCTTCTGCAGGAGGCATCTGGTCCTAGTCGAACGCCGCCTTTGGCATTTTCCTTGGACCTTAAACGAGCGGATGAAGCGGAGGATTCCAGAAGTTCGTGCCTTAAGGACTTGTAAGCTCTTCGCTCTTTTCTTTGCTAATTAGTAGGTGGGCATCAATTTTCAACAGGCTTAGTATCACTTTCACCTGTTCCTGGGACTTCAATGGCTTAGCAGATCTTTGAATGGTAGGTTTTTTAGTATTCGAAACACCAACTACTTGGCTGTGTAGACATTTATGACCAGGAAGCCTGCAACTACCAGTCAAACCTAGCAATCCCGTCAAACAAAAAATGCGGGGAATCAATTTCCTTGGAAATTTTCAGAGCAAGGAAGCGGAGCTCATCTATTCATTCAGCCTGTTGGCTACACGACCCGGGCATTAGGCCTGCTGTACCTTGCTAGCAAGTGCATGGAAGACAAATACAAAGTTGAGTCGCATGTTTCCAGACCTTAAAACTGACGAGCTTTTTCTGAACACAGGTTGGAGTGGTTTGTTCGAAGATGCTGCAACTGCTACATCGAGTCTTAAATTTCAAGGAATCATCAGCTAGAGTAGCAACGGTGAGCGGTTAATCATCAGCTACAGTAGCAACGGCAAGCGGTTAATCATCAGCTACAGTAGCAACGACGAGCGATTGTTTGTAACCATTATTTTTTTGGATTTTTACTGTTTCTCAGGACCAATTAGAATCTTCTAACCTGCAACCTGACTCATACGTCGGAGATTGTAAACTTTACACGTTCATGTGTAACTGCCCATACGAACAAAAACATCAAATTTGTTTTAGGAAATGGTCAAATTTGACTGGGAAGATCCGAGTTCGTTGGTCCAGAAAGTCCCTTTCCTCCAATCATCGTGACATCCTTACGCCTGCATTCCGTCTCTTTGTTTGAAATAACTTGGCCCACTTCGCAGAACAAAGAAATGGAAATCACAAAAACACACACTGCGCCCAAAACTGTGAAGCAAAAATTTCCTTTTCTTCTCTATTTTGCCAAAAAGTGAAGATCAGAACATGCGTCTTCCTAATCAAGCTTTTCCCTCACCATATATACTCCCCAAAACAAGTTTCTATAAGCAGGACTACGCCAAGAAGTTCCACCCTCCAAGTATCGCAGTGGCAACCCCTGCATCAATCCAAGAGTACTGAGATGCTCGAGCAACAGCAAATATCACCATGAAACCAGTGTCTCACTGCTGATTTTGCTGCCTCTGTTGTGAGAAATTTGGGTGATTCTGGGATGCGTTTGGTAGGGTTACCATCCCAGACTGCAGACCCTGAGCATTTGGTGCCATGTTACCAAATGCGCCCTGTGAACCAGGTGGCTGCTGCTGCTGCTGCTGCTGCTGCTGCTGCTGCTGCTGTACAGGAATCATATTTGTTGCATTGGCTGCTCCCATATTATAAACTGCAATGTAAGAGGCCCATCATACACTATCGCCATAATCCAAGTTTGACACTTTGAATCCAAGAAACATTCATTTGATCATGCACCATCCTCTCCCTTATACAGTAAGTGAATTTCAAATGCCAAGTAACAGAGAAGAAAGTGAAAGCTCATACTTTGATCGTTCAACATCTGGGAAGCATGGCTCCTCTGGGGATTGGTTCCAGATAAGCCAAACTGAAAAAGAAATTCCCAACAAGAGAATAAATAGTGATGGAAATTAACAGGCCAATAAGAGTTCTGCCTTGAATATTACACCAAAACATCGAGTCTATCATGAGCTAACATTCACCAGTGAAGAAAAGGCATCTTCATCAAAGTATTGCATGAACAACCAATCAAGTCAAGATACCAAAGTAAATGTAAGATTCTCATTTTATGAAGCTCAGTTCTGAAGTGTCAGCACCAACTTCATCCAGAGCACGCATTCAACAGCACCATCATGACAGAAACGAGACATAATACTGAACCAAAGGAACTTCTGGCATAACAAAGAGAAATTGCATTTGACCACCCGTAAGTGTGAGTTTGTGATACTTACAGCCAGAAAATTGGCTGCCCTAAAACTATCATTTTCGCAACAAACAGCCTTCATTATATTTATCCATAAAATTCAAATGAATCCAGGGAAAATGGTGCAACGAGATTGTATAAAATTTTGTGAAACCCCTGTCAACTATTCTAAAACCTTAAGTGATTAAATGAAGACATAATTTGAGATTTAATTAAAAATGTTAATAAACAACTTTTTTTAGTTATATCTTTATCCTTGGTTTGAAGTTATAACTATTTAGTCACACCTCCATTTTAGGAGAGCATAAACTATAAAAATGTCTCTGTTGACTTCTGCCACCTGTTAAAGGAAGGTCGTGAAAGATGTTGATAACGGCATTCCCCCTGATTGAGGAGAAAAAGCCAACCCCTTGATCAGATAAAACTGCCTGCCCAAAGCGTGACCTAGGACCCACAACTAAAAATGTACTTTGCGACAAGATGTGGACATTCCCCATGCTGTGGTTCCCTCCGGTCTGTTCCATGGGTGTCGATGCAACAACAAAATGTTACTTGTAACAAGTAGTTTTGTTGTTTGGTTGATTGGTCGCATTTTTTTTTTTTCATGAAATGGATTGAATTAGTATTAGTCTGGATACACCCCTTAAGTGCATGTCTCAACAACACAAAATGAGAGTTTTGCTTGTTAAACTTTGTGAAACCCCTGTTGACTATTCTAAAAACTGAAGTGATTAATTGATGACATAGTTTGAGATTTAAATAAATACATTAACCATCCTCCTCAAGCGATAGCTGGATTTAACCTAAGACTAAAACATGGAAATATATAATAGGTTAAGCATATAGAGGGTCTTAGCACCTGCTTTGATAACTCATTGTAATGTTATGAAATTTGTTCTAAAAATTTAAGCTCTATATTTAATTAATATTTAACAGAGATAAATAGGTGGCAAATTAGAATCCTTTTCTCATGGATCAACTGATAAAAATTTTCATCAACAGGAATTCAAAAGTCCTGCAAAACGTTAGCTATAATAAATTACGCATCTTATGGGCATCTTCTTCCATCCATAATATTGGTCCTCTCTACATCCATACACTTACACCCAGCAATTTTTCTTTTGCAGGACATATGTTTTGCAATGTACTTATAATGAAAGATTCGCTTTTCAGAAAGAGGTCTATTATTTAGATTGAAATGGATCTAAAAACTTTCTATCAGGATGAAACATTGTAGCTGAAATAAACATTCAAGGAGAGTTATTCACTTGGCCATTTCTGGTGACATTCCATCCCATGAAGAAAACTAGAAAACTGAAATTCCTCTTCTACTTGGAAGACAGAGTAGAAAGCTCACCTGCATCCTTGGAAGAAGAGACTGCGACTGCATTGTAGAAATATTTGGTATCTGAAATAAAATAAACAAATTCAGTGTACTTCGTCAGCAAAAACAGAGTGAAGATTAGCCCATGAGTTGAAAGGTAATGGAATGTCTGGACTGAGATAAGGAAGAACACATGAAAAAAGGATGTCCACAAAACTGAAATTCATGCATCCAAATAAGAAGAGCCATGCACACCATTTGCATGCTTGAACATTTAAACGTACTAAGCGAATATGCAACTGCCTGAGGCATATTTACTGCATAAGTATGGTAAAAGGTACAAAAGTGTTCTTCAGTATTAACCACTGATAAGCCCCCGGAAAACTATGAGCCAGATTGGGAGTATAGTTAAACTAATTCTCATGAAAATTTTTAGTTTTGGTCACCATATTAAAGATTAACCATCATTTAAGGTTTTTCAAGGGAAGAAATCCAGATGATGTACTTAATGCTTGAATATGTCCACTGAAGCTCGTGATGGAATCCTAAAGTCATAAACTTGTTTGTAGTGACACAGATGGAAAGACGAAAAAAGAACCAAGGAAAGAGCGATATCTGACCATTTGGTTATTTGGTGCTGTCTGAGCAGCATTGAACAATGCACTATTGGCAGAGCCAGAAAATTGGTTTAGATGACGACTAATCATGTTTCCTTGATTGAGCTGGCCTTGACCAATGCTATGCTGCAGAGGGCCAGAAGGCAACTGCCTGCCTTGAAATTGTTGGTGCCCCAGTGTCTGAGTATACTGCATCTGCGGTTGACCCTGAAACAGCCAAAAATATATATCAGATTGAAGCAAGCATTAGCAGAAATGGACACAAGCTTCTCAAAGTTGACTAGAGCTGCAATGCGATTATTGGACAAGAAATAATGACATTCAGCCTGTAGCACTTGCATGAGTGTCCATTTTGGATGTTATTTGATTTACATAAACTGTTCAGCAACAAGAAAAAGTGGGGATTGTTGCAGTGAGCTAGAAAACTTTAAGTAGACAGACAAGGCCCTTGACAATTTATAAGAGTTCTGCTTAAACTACAGAGGTACTTCCCCATTAGTGTATCAAAAAATGACATCAATTGCAACTACTCACACATCAGCCTTTACTCGGAGCTTGGTTCAAAATTCATTAATCACTGAGAATTAGCACTTGGTAAGGCTAACATGTTTGGCAACACTTATTAGTAATCTAAAAATTCAATTAAGTCAAAGATCACTTAATGGGTTAAATTGAGAGGGGTTGTTAAATGTCAAGTACAAAGATGTCCCGCACTTCTTGACTATGGGATTCGCATAGACATTTTAACACATGAGAGGGGGAACTTAAGCTACTAGCTGCATGGACATTTTAACACTCCCTTAGCACTTTGCATTTACCTATATTATGTACAAAATGCCGTTCTATGCACAGGTTTCAACTAAACATCATATGCATGAATCAATACTCATTTGAAAATCTTCTAAAAGTCTATTTTATTTGGACAAAATCAATAAAATGAGGCAATTTATTTAAAGATCCATGCTACTTAACATCAAATCCAAAGAACAAGGATAATTATCCCCCAAGACAAACAAAGAGCATTAGTCTGTTACCAACAAAGTTTTGCTTGTAATCTTAGAAGTTCTTCCCATGATATCTTCAAAATGCACGCATGTAATTATTATTTAATGCAGAAGCATAAAATTAGCCATAAACCTCACCTGGCCCAGAGCTGACATGGTAGGCTGGCGGAATTGTTGTTGAGCAAGAAGAATTTGCTGATGCTGAGGTAATTGCATCATCTTCTGCCTTTGTTGTTGCTGCTGCTGCTGCTGTGGTTGCTGTTGTTGCGATTGTTGTTGAGGAGATGGTGTGTTCATATTTGTACCAGACCTAGGGGAATTAGCATATGGCATTGGAGATGCAGAGCTGTTATCAAAAGAACTGGCACCTGGAGAAGCAGCAGATCTTCCAAGTAGTTGTGTCCCGGTGCCCTGCTCAATTTTAGGTCACACGAGAAGCTCTAAGGATAAGAGGAGAAAGTCCAAAGACTTCAAAGGAAAGGTCAAGCTCAAAGAAGACGTTGAACATTAAATCAAGCGATTTGTCCCAAAAGTCCGTAAAATGGGACTCATTCTAAGACCAAGGAAGCCTGCACAAAAAGATAAGGAAGGACTTCTTGCTAAAGCATATACAGAGAAGAAGCAGTTGCCCATGTGACTAAACAACTATTTTCTTAACGACAAATCTCATTTTACAAAGATTCACGAAATGGCTCAAATTCTTGAGGACCACAAGTTAGGACTGTCCATATCGCCTAACCAGGATCTTTGCTTCATAACTTCTGCAGAAAATATACAGCATGAACCAATGAAATGGAAAAAGCAAAGCATATGGACACACCTGCAACAAAGCTCCCGTACCACTCATGTTGTTTGACGATGCAGAACTGCTCTTTTGGTATATTCCTGAAAAAGAAGCTTCCAGAGTTGCTTAAGAAGTTATCTATGTGCCATGTAAAAGATGATAGAATTCAAGAACAGGCTTTCCAGAAAACAATCCGGGAAAACAGCAAAATACTTCATTGTCAAGTAAGAAAGTTACCAGATGCATCAGCCAAATTTTGCATTCCATCACCTACATGGAGCACATCTGAGAGATGCATAGGAAGTGCTGGTGGCATCTGCCTCTGGTCTCCAGATGTTCTTAATCCTTTATTCACAAATACCGTGCTCTAAATCAGTGTGAGAAAAGCACTCAAAGGAAGTGCAAGAGCACCAAGAACTGACATCATTGACATTAGGAAAATGCAAAGAAAATGAAAGAAAGAACTGGATAAGATAACACAGCTGCCGTTGCTACATATATACTGTTTCCAATGTCATCATTTTGGTATCACAAGAACCAGAACCATTAACATGTCACCTTCCAAATTGATGTGTTTTATGTGTTGACAAGCAACCTGTTGTTCCTCATGACAGATTAATTTCCCCATCTGCCTAACTTACCACAACTTTTGCAAGAATGTATCATCTACTTCTCTATACAGTTCAAGAATATGTAAGCACTCATTCCAAGTTGTACAGTGAACCTTGAGTAGAGAAAGAGGCGAAGGAACAAAATGCAGACATGATCAACCAAGGTAACGGATGAAGATAAGAGCTTTGGAGTAATCTGTTAACACCTTCACCAAAATTTACAGCAGCTCTGAGAATATTTTCCTGTTCTTGAATTTTAGCAGCCTGAGCCTTGTCCAGGGTTGGAGCAATTGTTGGACCTTGACGAGCTCCAAAACCATAAGCTTTACGTGTATCTGACAGAACCTTTTCGGCACTTTCACATGCAGCAGCAATCATGTCAATTCTTGCCTGCAAATGAAAAAGAATGAGCACTTTCATACTCACTACAAAAGGTCATTCTGGAAGGCATGTGCATATCAACCTTTTAAGAGTTTTCAAAACAGCATATTACAAATCGACATCCATATCACTTAACCAAAAAAAATGGCATTTATATCAATCATTTCACATTTCAATGTGTTTTAACATACGGCAACATTTTGGGAGACAAAAAACAAAGTAGTCGTTGATTCCTTAAGGCTTATTTATCTTTTCTATTGCTTTACTAGTCTTGACTGATTGACTAAGGTACCCTAGGGGTTTGCAGCAGGCTGCATGACTAATGCCCCATGCCTAGATATGAATTTAGTTGAGTATATATCGCTTACAAGAAGAACAAGGACAAGACTGGAGGCATAAGTTTAAGAAACATGCAGAAAAACCATCTGATAACCACCTTCAATTTCTCAATCTGTGAGGCAACAGGCAGGTTTTGCATCCCTTGCAGCAACTGCTCTCTCTTTGAGTTATCATCTGTCTCCATCTCAGGTAATAGCTTTGACGACAACATTACAGGAAGAACTGTAATATCAAAATTTCCCCAGTACTTCAGTCACATACAAAGTGCTCATGCAACACATAGGATTGGGTATGAAACCAGTAATAGCTTGGACACTCAGTTTTCCATAGTTCTATCCATTTACTGTGGAATCCAAAGAAATTTTATCGTCAAAAGTATTACTCCCATTCTCACAAGTTTTGGTCAGTTTGTTACACCATATAGGAAATTCTCCATTCAGACATGCTTGCGATACTGTTTTAGACAATTCGCAATTATTATTAGTTTCTTTCAAGAATTATGTCAAATAAACAACATTTTAAGTTCAGGTAATATAATAAAACGAGTAATGCACTGCTATATTTGAATGCTCTATTAGTAGAGATACAAAACTCCTTAACAATAAACCCTAAACTCTAAAGAAAGTAATTGATTTGAAATTTTAGAAAATAATAAGTCAGGCAAAAAGTATAGATCATCTGATATTTAGGTTATTGATAGATAATAATTAACGAGCAATGCCTCAGAAAGAGCATTTCGGTTTTCCATGGAATGATGATCGTACCAAAAAGTTTGTAAAACTTTTTTTCTAGCCTAAAGGTCGATTTTATTTAGATTTAACTGATAATTTTTTCGTATCAAATTGATGAATGAAATAAAACACAGAATGATAAAAAGGATATGTTTCATGAAAAAAGGAAGTGAACATGTGGGCCTGTCTCATGATAAGGGATGAAAGAACGAGAAACCTTAAAATAAGAAAAAATAAACTAGATCAGAAAAAGGGGAAAAAATACCGGTGCCAGGTTATGTTCAAACCTGGGATTTTTAGTACGCTAAAAGAGGCTCATAACTACTAAGCTACCCATCACTTTTTGAAATGAAGTTAGATCGAATAACACATATCAAAAATATGCAGCAGTGATGATGAATTATTCACATACAGACACGCGGCTCCGCAGGATAGCCTGACCAGGTGCAAGCACGTTAATGTAAATTAAAAGTCTTTGATAGCTACAGAATGCATTTGCTTAGCAGAAAGAAAACAGGAAGGCCTGCCGTATATTGACATGGTTCGGCAGAATCTGGAACAATGGAAAATGATAAACAATGTACTCATGCATGCCTATGGAATGGTGAGGATACCATTTCAACTCTAAGTTGTCAGACACTTTGAGAGAGATCAGTAACTTAAGGGCCAACAGAACTTGGAAAAGGAAAGACGCCTCATCCCCAGTTGATGAATTGCTCTCCTCAAACTCAGAACACCAAGGATAATGGGAAGGGGATATGTACATACTTGTAGAATTCTCTGCATTGACATTCTTCGGGTGCACAACAAACGCCTTGGAAACCGTCCTAATCTCCTCCACGATCTTGAAAAGCTCAAGATTAACCATAGCGTACTGCCCCAAAATATCTTGCCTGGTAAACAGCACAAAGATTTGAATACAGCTGGAGAAGGGGAAATTGAAATCGTACATTTAGCTGGACAACAACAAATCACGGCGATCGAAAAAAATTCGACGAAGGCCAGATGTTGATGTGATCGTAACAGCGCAATTAGGCCGGTACAAATCTGCCATCTATATGAGCACGTTTAGGCTCGACTGAGCAACTTAAATGGAAGAAATCGGCAGTGGAACCAGAATTACACAGAGGATTCAAGTCTCGGATGTCCAATAACCAGGCCAGTTACCCGCCCTAATCCATATTCAAACTGCAAATACCAAATGCGTGCACGATGACGAATAGCCAATTCTGAGCAATCGAACTGGAGAGAGAGAGAGACCATTTAGGAGTGGCATTGGTGCGGGTAGGTGTCGAAGTCTTCGAGGATGCGGGAGACGGCCTTGAAGAGGGTCGTGGCCCTGCCCTTGACGGACTCGAGGCGCAGCTGCTGCTGCACGGCCGCGTTCAGCCTCTCTGCGGCGACGGGCGGCGGCGGGGGCTGCTGCTGCTGCTGCTGCTGCTGCTGGGTTTGCTGTTGAGACTGGTTCGGGGGGATCGCCCCTTCCATGGCCGCCATCCTTCCACGGATCCTGCTCTCTCTCTCTCTCTCTCTCTCTCTCTCTCTCAGTTGCTGCTGCTGCTGTTCGACGTCGCCATCGGAACCGCAGGACCTGCGCGCATTTGCTCCGGCAATTCGGTATTGGCGAAATTCAATTTGCAATCGGACCCTCTTCTTTTCTTTTTTTTTCACTAGGCGAGGGGATGAATTGGACGTCTAATCCTTTCTCTTTCATATAAAAGATGTATTTTCTCTATTGTATATATATATATATGATGTATTTTGAAGTAGCCAATTATATGATAAAATTCTTTTCTTTCTTCATGAAAAAATATGGCCAATAGGAGCTTAATAGTGACGCATTTCTTTTTGGTAGAAAATCAGGTTTGCCCTGATGGAAAAAATTGAGTGTTACGCAATCTCAGCAAACAAGATATCGATCTTTAAATGAAAAGTTACCTTGTCACATTTATATAATTTTAAACAGTAAAATGGGGATGTTGCTTTTCGAGGTATTTATAATAAATTATTCCACCTAACCCAAAATAATTGTTATCCTTGAGAAAATGCTAAAAGTAAAAGTTGTAATATTGAATTTAAATAATGAAGAAGTGATAAAGCCATGTTGTGGGTTTTTTTATTATTTTTATTTAGCACTAGTGAAGGGGCCTATTTCTCACGGCACTCCATTTTAATCGCATAATGAGGGTGCAAAGTTTCAAACCCCTCCCCTCCCGGATGAGGGGGCAAGGCGCGAACCAGCACGTCTATTGCGTGGGATGAGTGGCTTTATTTTATTTATTTATATAGTTTTCCTAATTTCCCACTTTTCTCATCACATTCTTAGTTATAAATGCAGTGTTGAATATTATGCTACTTAATAAGAGAATTAATTTGAATAGTTCAAAGGTGATTCCATAAAGTTAATAAGAGAATTAATTTGAATATTTCAAAGGTGATTTCATAAAGTTTTGATCGTTTTCATATATGGAGCTCTTCGATTAATGTGCTTATATTCTTACCATATCCCAATGCATATGATAAAAGAATATATTTTCATTAAGATGGAATGGGAGTATGAGTTACATTTTGTTGAAATGTTCTTTTTAGAATTTTCCTTTTCCAAATTGAAGAATGAGAAAGTATATATCATAATATTCATGAAAGACTGGAGTAGGACAAATATGGGATAACGTTTTAGAGTTATGGATTCATTGTTTATCCTCGTTGTTTGAATTGAAAAGTATGCAATAAGAGATATTCTTTTGCTTCTTCTTTTTTTGTGATTTTCAAGACAAATAATAAAGCTTGACCAATAAATAAGGTAAAAGATGATTGGTGCAATGCGATGCCCAACATATAAAAACTTTAGCTTTATTACAACTATATCTTTCTACTTTTTATTTTGCATATTACTATTTTCAATTCTACACGTTAAGAAAGTCACACAATACCTATCTTATCATTTTTTGCACACCTTGCCCTACCTAAGTTCAACCGCTTAATGATACTTCATCATCAAACTTACAATAGATTTTTTTTTTTCATTAGTTGATCATATAATGTATTTTACGGTAATGTTACTCCATTAACATTTGTAATTTGCACAACTACTACACTACAATACGATTAACAAGCCATTTTGCTTTCTAGCGCTATCTATATAAGGAGTTTCGTGAGTGATGATCTAGACACAAATCAAATAACGAATGTGAACTTCTAATAAATTGCTTTTCATTAACGGGTAGACAATTGTATTGTTGACTTCTTGCATTAACATTATCAAGATAAAAATTATTACACGTATAATATTTGTCTAATTGACTTATGGACACCCTTTTTTATCAAAATAAAATGGAAAGTGAATTAGATGGATTTGCTATTCTCTAGACAGACTATTTGAATTTTTATTACAATTATGTTGATTTGATTTTCTTTATATGTTCTGCGTATCATCAAGTGCTATTCTAATTCCCTTCTCTTGAGTGCGGGTTGCAAGATAATTGCCATGATACTACTTGGAAAGTAGTTCGTCGAGAGTCGACTCGAACATAATCTAAATAGAAGGAAAATCATAATAATTTTTTTCGACTATAGAGAATACAATTTTGAATAGATTTAAATGGACAGAAAATCTAAAGAAAACATTTTTACTTTTTATTTTGACGATTTTTGAATCTTTTAAGAAGACAGGGGTAGTTACTATGAAGTAAAAAAAAAACACATATGAAGCCCTAAAAGTACAATAATAAAGAAAAAACACATATGAAGCCCTAAAGTGGGCCTGTACGGGGCTTTTATCTTCAGGGTTTCCCCACAAGAAACAATAATAAAGAAAAAAGAACAAATATCACAAAAGCTAACCCCGAAACATACTCTACATTTACAACAACTTGTGCCAAAATCACAAATACTAGAGAAACTTGAAAATTTACATTTTGACGAAGCAGACAAACTTCATGAGGATTAGGTTTTCCTATCCAAGTAATCATGTAGGGTGAACCATCCCCAGAATTCACTAGTCCATTTCATAATGTGTTGTAGTCTGCAAGATTCAAAAGATCGATTTATCGCTTTATAAGCGTGGAGTGGACCAATCTCATGCCAGATATGCTAGTCACTGTGCTTGGTCGAGGAGTTTCCATGTTCATCGCATGACAGTGTGTGCTGGTATAGCCAACAATGACATCTCCACAGGGGACTAGAGTTCCGACAGCGTCTTCTTGACTTTCTCCGCCGCCTTGCGGGCACTCGCATCCGCCATCTCCGCAGCGTATCTGGCCGAATCCTCCACCGCGGACTTCCCCTTCTCCAAGCTTTTGGCCACCGCCTCTCCCACCTTCTCTTCCCACTTCCTTGGCCTCCCCGCCTCCTTTCTCAAAGTCCCCCGATCCTCCCCTAAAACTTCAACCCACAGACACGTTCCACATGAACTTGGAATATGAGGAATGGAATCGCAACAAGTTGCAGCGTAACTTACTCAAGGTTCGGGGGGAAGAAGTAGGCGTGGGCTTGGCAAGCGAGGGCGGCGAGCTTTTCCCGGTTGAACGACAAAGCGCTGCTCATGATTTGATGAATTATCGACCGAGGTTTCTGCTCGGGGTGACGATCATCCGCTACCGTGGGACGCTCTGCTAATACAAACTGAAGCACAAAAAGCGAGCAAAGGAAGATCAACGTTCCTCTCATGGCTTTATCCATGGTCGACCCCTCAAGTTGATCATGCGGAGGAGCAATGAAGAAGAAGAAGAAGAAGAAGAAGAAGAAGAAGAAGAAAAAGGGTTATCTTGACACGTCCGCGTTCTGATGAGAAGCCATGTAGTATATGTCGTGGAGGACGTGGGCAGTGTCCACGTTCCCAGACGTCCGTGCGAGAAGCTTCTCAGGCTTCCTGCACGGGACGACTCGTGCAATTTTTATAATCTTTTGTCTTGAAATTGAATCATTGGGCAACTCAATCCTTCATTTATTGACGTTCCGATGTCTTACACGATGACTCAATATTTTTCATCTTTGAAGCAAATAAAATTCCATAGCATTTTTAACATTGAAAAATGGAAAGAGAAAAAGGATATTGTCCCTAATCCAATGAAATATGGGGCAGTCATATTGCGAAATTGGTGTCCTCCTCCCTATGAGCATTTTACCTGCGATGCCTGTGTTGGCTTTTGTTCTTAAACCCACCTGACACCTTTGTCACTCCATTTCGTTTCGAATTGTGCATTTGCACAGAAGAAGGGAAAGAACTCCAATAAGGGATATGGTCCCTTGGACGTTTACCTGCACTTTTTTTTTTTTTTTTTTTCAAACTTGTGATTCGCAGAAGCTTATGGTTCAGTGCAACTATATATTCCTCCTCGTAAATTTCTTTTGTGGTAGTTTTTGCTCATTATTGGTTTGGTTTTTGTAAAGCTCAGTTCAAAAGCTCGTATCCCGAAACTCTCTCTAAAGTAATTTTTCTCCGTTTTCTCCTTCCTTTTCGCTTTTCTCGTGATTGTTCCCAGTCGCTAGCCAGAAAAATCTAGCTGCGACTGTAATGAAGCAATGCCAGAGGTATTAAGATTTCTCAGCCGAGCTTGTCGATCGACTAAATAAATGAAATGTTGAAGCAAGTTGAATTCATGCATGTTGACGATGGCTTCGTTTTCTTGTTGCAAGTTCTTTAATATGATCTTGTTGCGCCTCGTAGAAGTCACTCCATAATACCTGATGATCTGCATCGGCTGCCGTCAGTTCATTTGTCTTTGTACTACATTTATCATTAGTTTACCAAGAAACCTACAAATTATGCATTGGAAATAAAGAGAAGATGTATAAAATCAGGAACCGTTACGGATGTCATTAAAGACAACTTAGCAAGCGATATCAATTGAATGGTGGTAAGTAAAAGGCTTGTTCTGCACCTCCAAATGGGAGACTCTTTGGCTTGAGGATAGCAGATGATGATATGGTAGAAAACGCGATCAAGAAGCGTGGGAACCCTGCGAATTCGAACATTGTAACGTAAGTTCTCCAAACCTAATGAGAAACAAACACGGAAAAGTACATTGATGCGGCCTTATTAACTGGAAAAAAGACTTATGTAACTAATGGAGCGTGCCTGGGTCGTTACGCTTACATTTTGTCGTCTCTCTCTATAGCCACGGTCGACTCCTCCACTTGGCGGGCATGCATTGCAGATCCCAGCTATATACGTACCCCTCACGTCGTCTTATAACCTGCAGAGGTAACATCGCCCTGATCTGTTCTTTACAAATAGCAAAAGTCAAGACCAGAGCAATTCGACAAGATGGCTCGGCCTGAGTACCCTCATCAGTCAACAGTGATGCTCGGAAGTCTTGCATTGATGATGGTTCTTTTGTTCGGTGTCGCCGGCGGCAACAGCCACAATGGTGGCAGCCTCCAAGGATGGGATTCCAGCGCTCATGCCACATTCTACGGCGACATGCGTGGCAATGAGACCATGAGTAAGCTACTTTAACTGCAAACTGCACTGACTCTAATCACGCACACGCACAAGTCCCTCAACGTGACATATATTTATATTATATATCATTCTTGTTGGCTTTTGCACATAGAGGGAGCTTGTGGGTATGGCGACCTGTTCAAGCAAGGGTATGGACTGAAGACAACAGCCCTAAGCACCGTCCTCTTCAACGACGGAGCGACTTGCGGAGCCTGCTACGTGATAATTTGCATCCATTCCCCCTGGTGCTTACCCAACCGGCCCATCATCCGCGTCACTGCCACCAACTTTTGCCCGCCCAACTACTCCAAACCGACTGAGGTCTGGTGCAACCCGCCCCAAAAGCACTTTGATCTCTCCCTGCCCATGTTCCTCAAGATCGCTCGCTATCGTGCCGGGATCGTGCCTGTGGCATTCCGCCGAGTGAAGTGTGGTCCGAAGCAAGGAGGTATGCATACATATAGTCACGCAAGAACTAAAAAGAGGCCTCGAGTCCGATTCCTGCGTTATGTGTAATCCTATTTAATGTTATAAGTGAAGTGATATGGGTGAGCATACGAACAGGGATGAAGTTCGAGATGAAAGGGAACGAGTGGTGGCTGCTGGTGCTTGTGTACAATGTCGGGGGAGACGGGCAAGTGGTGGACGTGAAGATCAAGGGGACGAGGACGGGCTGGGTCGGGATGACTCGGAATTGGGGTCAGAATTGGCAAACCTCGGTCGACCTCCGAGGCCAGGCCTTGTCCTTCCGGGTCACCACCAGTGACCGGATGGTGCTCCAGTCCGACAACGTGGCGCCGCCCGATTGGCAGTTTGGCCGGACTTATGAGGGCAGGAATTTCGCCGATTGATAGTGGTGTTCAAAGTTTGTATAATGCCCTTTGTAATAATTCGAGATGGTTTTGTATTGTTAGAGTAGAGAGGGGGAGAAACCGGGATAATCAAGAATCACAAGTGTTGAGCTAATTAGTGATTTGATGAAAATAGCCAAAAGAATCAAACCTGGCAGATCGCCCAACCATTTTTCTTTTGACGATAACCAGACTGATTTTGGGACGATTCTTGATGGGCTTCCCCCCTGATTTTATTCGATAGGCGATTCTTTTGCTTTTTCTCTTTTTACTGGGAGTTTTACCCCAAAAAAAAAAAAAAAAAATTGCTTATGAAAACTCATTAAACATTCATAAACAGATATTACAGCCAATTCTCGTGACACTGATTACGCGCATAAAAAAAAGGAAAAAAAAGGAGCTAGTGCCATTGAAAACTACAACAAAATCAATTTAGTAGGTTAGTGACTATCAATATCAAGGGCGAATAATTGGGTCAATTTATCGTAGAGTTGTCAAAATGGATCACAAATCCATTTGTTCACTTATATTTGTTAAAATGAGTCATACATGAGTCACATAGAACTCAATATATGGGTTATGAATGAATTTTGAAAAGTAAAGTCCAAAAAAGATGGATATTAATGGATCAGTTAGTCGCTTACTTACAACCCAAATTAAATATTGAGTCGGTCCGTGAAGTCACCAAGTCTTTTTAATTTTCGGTCAAAAAGCTATCCATTCTTCAAATGCGACAATTTAAGAAGAAAAACTACAAAATATGGATCTAGATCACATATGATTTAGGTACAAACCAAGTCGGGTGCGAATTGTTGAATTTATATGTGTATAAATGAGTCAATTTGGGTCAAAACATTTGAAATCTGACCCAAACACAATCCCCACCCACCTATTTGATGAGCCTCATTTCATCAAGGATCAAACCGATTGGTTTCAGGTGGATTTACGTAGGGACCGATTCAGTTCCTAAGGAAAAAATTGAGAAACTAGATTTGATCAGTTTCTTATGCTATGGCCCAAACCGTCAATTTAGGAGAACAAGCCATGTACTACTTTTTAGTCGGTTTGAAAGCAAACCCACTACAGAGGCAAGTGTCACGACCTAGAGAAATGACACGACCTAAAGGGTTTTTAAACGAAGGACTATGGCTGATCCATGAAGAACAGTTAAACCTCGAAGATTATAACTCCTAGGGGTTTTCTTGTGTATTCTAAAATACTCCTAAGGGCGAACAATAGTGTACTTGTGCACTCTTGTAATAAATCATGTAAATTGGAAGAAGCAATTTCTACCGTTAAATTGAGGAGGGATTTACGACTATGGTTAGGCTTGTATAAATAAGGGTCTCTACCCCCTCATTTGTATCATCTCGCAAGTAATGGTACTCTAGAACTTCTCTCTTTAAAGACTCTTGTGAGTGTGAGCAAGTAATGCCAACCTAAAAATAATTCCTAAGATCACACAGAAGAACGTTAGATTGATCGATCCATGACAAGTGGTATCAAAGCAAGTCAACCCTAATCGCAATGGATCAACATCCGCCAATGGTGAGAAGCACTGCGATGGGAAAGCCATTAAGGAACGGAATGGAAGGCTACTAAGCAACAAGGTGCCAAGACAAAGAAGGATGTCTTCATCAACTTCATTGTGAACTTGCCCAAGTTTGAAGGGTGTTGGACTCTCATGGCCGTGTCGGATCAGTTTCCTAAGTACGTGAAATTTGTGCCCGCAACAAAAGATTGTTCGACCAATGAGGCAATCAAATTATTTACGAAGCACGTCGTTAAGTATTAGGGAGTATCACAAATGATTGCGAGTGGTTGTGATCCCTAATTCACAGGGAGATTTTAGACCGAGCTCTTTAAGCTTTTGGGATCAAATCTCAACTTCTCCACAAGTATCTATTCCCAAAGTGATGGTCAGATAGAACGGGTGACTACGCTCCTAGAGTTGTGCCTCGGACATTATGTAAGCATGACGCTACAATCGAATTGGGAAAAGTTGATTGACGTAGTCTGATTCTCTTATAACTTGCAATGAAGCAAGTCTACAAGCCAAAGCCCATTCAAGACTGTGACGAGACAGCAACCATAACTTGCGACGAAGCAAATCTACGAGCAAGAGTCCATTCAAGATCATGATAGGGCTACGACCACTCACCTAGAGTACAGTTGCAACAGGCTCTTAATTCATTAAGAAGTAGCATGGGCAAGCATACTTGGTATGGACATGTCTATGTAAAGCCTCGAAGCACGTGAAAAAAGGGGATGACAAGAAGCAATGGCACATGGAGTATCAGGTTGGGAAGCTAGTGTTGGCCAAGCTATACTTTGTTATTTGATACCAAGACATGCACAATGAGTTAATCCGATGCTACGAGAAGCCATTTTGATGACTACAACAAGTCAGGAAGGTTTGTGAAAACTAAAAAGTACATATGATGTTATATATTAGCGTGCCTAAACCTTTTCATGTGGACAAGGAGCACTTGGATTGAGGGGGGTTGCAATAGGCACCACTCGGGGGCAAAAACCTCATATGATCGAGATGTTGACTTCATCATGGCGAATTAAGTCATGTAGAAGCAACACTGCATGCTAAAACGAGTGTACCTAATCCGATGAAAGGTTGGTCAAGAGAGTGAAGCTAATTGGGAACCCACTGAAGCACTTTGACAATTCAAGAAGCAAATCGATTCATTCCATGACTAAGATGAGGGCGTCTATCACAGTCTAAAAAAGTGACACAACTTAGAGGGTTTGTGAACGAAGGACTAAAGAGAGGCCTCGAGTTCGATTCCCGTGTTATGTGCTATTCTATTTAATGTTATAAGTGAAGTGATATGGGTGAGCATACGAACAGGGATGAGGTTCGAGATGAAAGGGAACGAGTGTTGGTTGCTGGCGCTTGTGTACAATGTCAGGGGAGACGGGCAAATGGTGGACGTGAAGATCAAGGGGACGAGGACGGGCTGGGTCGGGATGACTCGGAATTGGGGTCAGAATTGGCAAACCTCGGTCGACCTCCGAGGCCAGGCCTTGTCCTTCCGGATCACCACCAGTGACCGGATGGTGCTCCAGTCCGACAACGTGGCGCCGCCCGATTGGCAGTTTGGCCGGACTTATGAGGGCAGGAATTTCGCCGATTGATAGTGGTGTTCGAAGTTTGTATATTGCCCTTTGTAATAATTCGAGATGGTTTTGTATTGTTAGAGTAGAGAGGGGGAGAAACCGGAATAATCAAGAATCACAAGTGTTGAGCTAATTAGTGATTTGATGAAAATAGCCAAAAGAATCAAACCTGGCAGATCGCCCAACCATTTTTCTTTTGACGATAACCAGACTGATTTTTGGGACAATTCTTGATGGGCTTCCCCTCCTGATTTTCTCTTCTTATATTCGATATGCGATTCTTTTGTTTTTTTCTCTTTTTAGTGGGAGTTTTACCAAAAAAAAAAAATGCTTATGAAAACTCATTAAACATTCATAAACAGATATTACAGCCAATTCTCGTGACACTGATTACGAGCATAAAAAAAATAAAAAATAAAAAGGAAGAAAGGAGCTTGTGCCATTGAAAACTAAAACAAAATCAATTTCGTAGGTTAGGGTGCGTATGGTAACGTTTCTGTTCCTAGGAACAGTTTCTTTTCAGAAACATTTTTTTCTATTCCTATTCTCAGGAACAATTTTTGAGTATTCTAAGGCGTTTGATAACTATAAAAAATTTCTGTTTTGGGAACAGAAACACGGTTGGTATAATTCCAAAAACTTTTGTGACTTAAAATTTCTCTTAATATATTAATAATTTTATTACATTTTTTTCCTTCTCCTTCCTTTTAGCCGGTCGCCGGCTTGGCCATGGCTAGCCGGTGACTAGCCAGATGAGGTCGCCGGCCTCAAGGGAGCCTCACCAACCACAGGCGAGGTCCCCCTGAGCCTCGCCTAGCCACCGTGAGGCCGGTGCAGTGAGGCCAAGCCTCACCAGCCACCGTGAGGCCGGCGTCGCCAGATCCGGGCAAGGTCAAGCCTCGCCTGGCCACGGTGAGGCTCCCCCGAGCCTTGCTGGTGGCCAGTGACCTTAGGGCAACCTCGCCGGGGGCCAACGAGGCTGCGGCGAGGTTGTCGGGCCTTGTTTGGCAGGTCGCCGACCATCATCGGGCTGATGACCAGTTGGGGAAGAAGAAAGGAAGGGAAAAAAAAAGAAAAAAAAAAGAAAAAAAACTTGTTTCTTGAGTTGTTCCAAGAAACAAGAAACACTTTTTTTTTTTTTCGTTTCTATTCCAAATCTGTTTCCGAGAACACAACCAAAAATTTACCAAACGCGTTTTTGTTCTATTTTTGTTTCGAGGAACAAAAAAACAGAAACGGGTGTTCCTCGGAATGTTACCAAATAGCCCCTAGTTTTGGTAAGTTTTCGATTGGTTGTGCCTTTGACTTCCTTACTCCTTCTCTTCCTCCCATTCTTCTTTCCTTCCTCTCATGAGTGCAAAACCCCCACCACCAGCAAAACAGCCCCTCTCTCCTCTAATTCTCTCTTCTTCTTTCAAGCGGCTTCCTCCCTCTTGATTCTAGTTCTGCTTTTCCCTCCATCTTTGCTGCACGCCTCCACCACCTCACCTCAGCATCTCCATCTCAACTTCATCTCATCACCCCATCAATTACCCCCATCCATCTCATGCCCGACTCCACCACAGCACCTTCACACCGCCCCTTGCACCGAGCCAACACCACCCCCAACAACCATAGCTCCACCACCACCTTCATGCGACCAGCAGCAACCCCATCATCGTCTGCCAGCTCCATGTCCAACCGCCTCACCACCGCACCACCACTAGCTTTGCTGTCCAGCCGAGCCACCGAGAACAGCCCCCAAGCACCGAGCTCTCCCCCTCGGGCCGAGAGCTTGAGGGGACCATAACCGCCATCATCGAGCCTCCGTGCAAGCCGTAGTTGTCTCGTGTTTTCGTCGTCATTGCGCCGCTGTCGAAAACCGTGAGTTAACTTACTAATCTTTGATTATGCCGTTAATTGCGCTTATGGATGGTTAGATTAGTGGTAATGAGGGTAGTTTAGCTTGATCTAGTGGATTTTCAGGGTATGAGAGCTAGATCTATGTAGGATTTTAGCTCATATGTATGCTGTGATGTGTGGGAAGTCTTGCATGTGAGTTTCTTGAAGGTTTATGGCTACTAAGCTTGCAAGAGACGTGCTCAAAGGAGCTGAGTCTGGATTTCTCTTTAGATCTGTCTACTGGATACTCGCTGTTTGCTATTTTCATGGGTTAAAATATGCTATGATTTTAAGGTTGCTTCCTCTTGAAAATTGTTCTAAACATTTTCATTTATGACATATATTTTACTCAAGATTTTTTTGGATTTAAAAGAACAAGATTTTAGCTTCGTTGCATGCAAGGTAGAATCTTGTTTTGTGCTGGAACCCATGATCTTTTGGTGTTTAAAAGATTTTTATCAACTCTTAAGGTTCGATTTTTGAAAGAGTTTCTTCACAAAAATTTTTCTATCACATTTTGAAGTTTAACATAGTCAAATTTTAGAGCAAACGGACGAGTTTTGGACCTCGAACTAAGCTGGTTTTGAAAAACATAATTTATGGACACGGACACAGTTTTGGTAACGATTTGAGCGATTCACTGCTCATATTCTAGAAAGATCTGGGTCAAGGTGTCTTCATAAAAAGTGTTTGTTTAAGTGTCCTTTATAACATATTTAAATTTGAGAATTTTCTGAACTCGTTTGATTATGTTTCTGGAATTAATCTTAGAGACGTGCAAGTGGACTCGGTTTCTGCCGATGAGGGCCAGTTGTGGTCTTGTGGTTGTTCTTGGTGTCTTACTTGCTGGAAAATGTATATTTTGTGATTTGGTTGATTCTTGGTATGTTGAGAACTTATGTGTGATTCTGATGGCTTGTACGTCCTATGTTATGCAGTTGATTGCTTGATGATAGTTACCAATTATTATTACAAAACTCGGTTTTAAAGGCAATTAAATTGAAAAATGCGATATGTCGGGTTCGAACGCCAAATTTTATGTACTAAATAAAACCGTGGAGTTTTAAAATGGGAGTGTAATAAATTTGACCGTTTGATTTCGAATACGTGACCACGCACGATTATTTTACTGGGATTTTTAATAAAAAGAAAAATTGGCCAAGTTCATTATTTGAAAACAAGGCATTTGAACGCAAAGCATGGTGTTCTTGGCCAAATATATGCATGTATGGTCACTTAATGAAACCCGTCCTAATGCGTTTATGCGGGACAATGCTTAATTAAGTTTAGATGCTCCCACGTCAACAAGATGCCAAGTCGCGGTTGAGGCCGGACCAATGCTCCTTTATGGAATGCCGTCTAGGCGGGGAGTGCTAGACGTTGCCATGCCCAATGGGACGAAACGATGCCCGGTTACGCCAAATGACCGCCGACTTTTGTGTTGGTTGTGGCCGAGGGTCGTAATAATCGGAACATGCCTGAATGGTTGTAATGCTTACGCCTGATTATGGGGCAAAATTGTTAGGCATGGTGTGGGACGTGTCATAACGGTTTTACCTTATAATCGGGACCCTTGTGAATGTTTAGAGGGTGAGAATTATGTGTTCCGATTATTGATTTCGTTTGTATTTATGACGGCATATGTGATGTGCTAACCTGCAGGGTGTGCCGAGGCGAGGTGAGTTTGTTTGTGGTGCCTATTTAGGCTGCTTCTGGGCTAATTTGCATCCTAATCGGGGTTTAGGGTTTAACTCACTGAGATTTTATCTCATCCCATCGAAGTTAAACCTTTTTCAGGGCCGTAGCATAGAGATTTGCTGAGTGCGGATGTGGTGAGCGCAAGATGCGACACCTTTTGGCTAGCCCTATCGCTAGTGAAGTTTAGGTTAACCCTAGTCCCTGAGGATTTTTGAGAGGGTCGATAAGAAGTGACCGTAGAAAGGCTTGCAAATATTAAACTCCTTGGGTTAAACGGTTGATAAGGAAATCGTTGTTTTTGGGAAATTGTTATTAGTGTTTACTATCCCTATTGTTTGTTTATTGACTGGGGGTTTATTTAATTCGCTTCTACATGCGTTTAATTGAAAGATAAAAAGAATGGGTCGGCGATGCGTTCTGGGACGTTGTATTTTTAATCGACCACCGAGAGATGTGCGTGCGCTCGGGGTTCGGGACGTGATAGTGAGAAGGAAGACACGTTCCATAACCTTTTTCTACATGGTGATTACCACGTCTATCGAAACAATCTCTTGCTACTTAACTACAGGTTTTTTTTTTTGTCAGTCCTACTCTATTCCTACTTTACACTCACTCTCAAACTTTTACCCTGCCTCTTGCAGGGCGTGGGAGTCGAAACCCACTCCTGAAACTTATGCGTCCCCACCCCATCCCCCCCTGAGAAGGTGGGGATTTGAACCCCTCACCTCCCTCTTCCATGTTGAAAGGATGACCACTGGAGCGAATCCCACTGGTTAACTACAGGTTTACATGCTCTTTATTTTCCCATTGTAGTTCTAGGCCATAGTCCAGCCTACATATAAAGAGCAGTGCTAGAATATTTGAATATTGAATAAATCATTCATTTGACTATAACTTTATATAGATGTGGTCTCCCTCCACCTATTAACTTAGAGTTCAACTTTCTTATTGGCATCATCCATGAAATAATCTACACCTACACCTACTAAATTCCAATAATTAGAAGACTTTAGAAAGATTTAAACTTAGAATTTCCTGCTCTAATATAATATGAGATTTTTTTAGACTAGTGCCATTTGTTCCAAAAGTTTCACTTGTTAGACGAAGACGTGATTTAATATATAAATATTATAACAATTATGATGAAATTAATCGAACTCTCAAAGAAACTTGAGTGTTGTCCGCCATTGATGACCTCTTTCTCAAATTAGATCAGCTTAGATGCTTGCCTTCCAAAACAATGGATATATAATTAGCACAATTCACTTCCCTTGGATTATATCATAACATATCTTCGAAACATTAATAGGTGACTTATGTAAGTATTACAATCTCAATACAATAAACGAGTCATCCAATCAATATCAGTTGTTGGGAAAATAAAAACAGGTAGCCTCGCTCGTAGTTCAATTCATTTACATATTTTGGCTCGAGCCATGTTCTTTTTTGAGTTTTCTGCTTCATTCGCAGTGACCTTGGATCACAGCGACTAGCCCGTGTTTTCGCATGTGTTAATACTCTTTAGCGGTAGCTCTTGCTTTACAACGATGTGTTTATGGTAACAAACCCGCGATGAAACCCAATAGCTTACTCATTCCAATTGTTAAAAAGAGCTTCTTTTTTTAATTTGCTGGACATGATCATTAAGGGCGCGTTTGGTAACATTTCTGTTTAAAAATTGTTCCAGGGAACAGAAATTAAAAAAAAAAAAGTGTTTCTGTTCCGGGGAACAATTTTTTAACAAAAACATGCGTTTGGTAAACTTGTTCCGGGAATAAAAATAAACAGAAACACGTTTGGTAAATTTATATAATTTTTTTATTTATTTTATTTTTTAATATTTTTCTATTTTCTTTCTTACTTTCTTATTTCTTTTTCCTTTTTCTTTTTCCTTTTTCATTTTTTCATTTTTTTCTTTTGGCCGGTCGCCGGCCTCGGCCATGGCCGGCGGCTCGCCGGCCACGGCGAGGCTCGCCGGCCTCGTGAGGCCGAGCCTCGCCATAGCTAGGCGAGGCTCGGCCTCGCCTTGGCCGGGCGAGCTTGAGCTCGCCCGGATCCGGCGAGGCTCGGCGTTGCCGGGCCACCGCCGGCGACGCCGACAGCGGTGGCCGGCCAGCCGAGCCTCGCCGGCCGCCGGGTGAGCTCGGCCTCGCCGGATCCGGGCGAGATCGAGCTCGCCCAGCTCGGGCGCGACGTCGGGCTCGCCCGGATCCGGCGAGCCCGCCTCGCTTAGCGGCCGGCGAGGCTCGGCCTCACCGGCCCATCGCCGAGCCGACTTGGCGGTGGCCCGACGACGCCGAGCCTCGCCGGCCGCTGGGCGAGGTCGGGCTCGCCGGATCTGGGCGAGCTCGCCCAGCCAAGGCGAGCCCGAGCTTCGCCAAGGGCCGGCGACGCTCGGCCTCGCCGGGAGCCGGCAATGCTCCGGTGAGTACGCCGACCCCCGACGGGCGGTCGCCGGCCCTGGCCGAGCCGGCCACCGGCCAAAGAAAAAAGAAGAAGAAAAAAGAAGAAGAAGAAAAAAAAAAAGAAATGTGTTTCTCAAATCTGTTTCAGAAACGAGAAACAATTTTTTTTGTTTCTTGTTTCTGTTCCAGATGTGTTTCTAGGAACAAAAAAACAATTTTGGAACAAAAACGTACCCAAACGCGTTTATGTTCCTTTTTTGTTCCCAGGAACAGAAAAACAGAAAAGTTGTTTAAAAACAAAAAAAAGAAGTGAAAACAAACGCCCCCTAAATCAACGGGTTGTCTAATATGCCCCGGCATGCCAAGATTTGGTGTCTGTCGTATCATACTGGTAGACGAGTCAAAACACGTGAAATAAGGCATCTATATTTCTAGATCTTGATTTTGCGTGAGGATTTCATATGAACTGTCATGGAAAATACACGCTAGTAGTTAGCCCATCTGCTTCTTCTTTAGTATCATGCATTCACTTTCATAAGCCTCTGCCCAGCAATTTCTCGGCTACAAGACGAGCGAGCAGTGTTGCATCCAAACCTCACAGGAGATTCATTTTTGTCGTAGTCCTTGCAGATCAAGTACATGAGATTTCGATTCGTGAAACAACAACTTAAAGTGCGCGCGAGACGAGTGAAATAGTCTCCTTAGAAAACACAGGACCACCAAATCAACAATTCGACATTGCGGCTTGAAGATTGTCGCAATGTTGTTCAACGAATAAACGTCAGTTCTTGCGGAGGATCAGTCCAACTCTCTTAAAGCGAAGACGATGGGCAGAGTTTGCCTTTTCTCTTTCTCACAGGCATCGATCTATCCGACTTCTCCTGTGTAAATCCATTAGTGATTCATTGAGCAGAATTCCACCTGCAAACCGAACGAAAATGAGTCATTCCTTGGCGTAGAATGGAAATCTGGAATCTCTATCAGATTAGCTTTTGAGTAAAGGATGCCTTTTTTCGACCGAAAAAATAATAATAATAAAGGATGAGTTTTACAACTTTGTCTGATATATCTTAATATAATATTTGATTCCCTTATTTTAGTCGGACTCTTCCTTTAACTTAATGTAAAAAATTAATTTAAGCTTCATAGTTGTTAGCTTTATGACTGATTATTGAACTAGTAATGATTTTCTTTCCTCTAATGGTGTTTCTTTCTACTCTCTTCTGTCTATTTTGTTAAACAACTCTTGTGTCAGACGAAAAAAAATCCTGCAACAGGAATGAAGTGTAATTGGACTAGTTAATATATCTTAATTGATCAATAATTTATTATTCTAGTTTTTGAATAAAGGTGAGTCCAACATGAGTTCAGACCTAGGTTCCGTCTTGATGAATTTAATGGGTAAATGTATTGGGCTTCTATTGCATTGCCTAGTAAGTGGTATTAGAGTTGATAATTGACTCATGGCCTCCTCCCTATGGGTATTATTGTTTGGTGAATATCTCCATGAAAGAAAATGTTGGATGTATCCTTAATCAAGGCGGTGGATGGTGCCTCCCTTGCTTCTCGCTAAGCTAGGTTAGGCCAAGCAATTGAGGTGGAGTTTGAGGGGTAGATACCGTCCTCATCAGCGGCTACCAAACTTGGTGGGCAAGTTGGAGATCCTTGAGTTGAAATAATATCAATGCGAAAAGATATATGTACTAAGGGGGAAAATGCCTTACGCAAGTTACTTGCACGTGAGAAGAAGATTTGTTAAGGTTTGAAAAGATATTTGTACTAAGGGGAAAAATGCCCTATGCAAGTGACTTACACATGAAAGGGAGATTTGTTAAGGTGTACATTTGAGAATGCTAGGTGGAAGCCTCACTTTGATGATTAATATAATATGAAGTAGTTGAGATAAATACACCGCAAGTTTCATAGAAAGAAATGGTCATAGTCGACCGCAATATATTTTTTATTTGTTGCTTTGAGAATAACATATGCATCGCAAAAAGAAAAGCAATGTTCAGGACTCTTGGCATGTGGGTTGCCTAGGATTTATGGAAATGATAATAAGGACACCGTCGAATGGGTCTAGACATCCCAGATTTCTTTTTTTTTTTTTTTGGTAAAGGTAAAGAATGACATCCCGAATTTTCGATCATGTTTTCTATTGAATAAATCGGGCATTTCATTGACACGCCTATAGGACTATTCTCGAGCTAATCACTCTCGAGATAACAAGACTATACGGGAAGCCATTAAGGAATTTTAAGGCAATAGATTTGAGAATTCGATCAGGAATCGGCTTCTCAACTGTGTTCATCTTTAGAAGCTATTACGGCATAGTTAAAAATCGATTTGAGATCAGAGATAGGTTGATTCGACTGAGATGTGTGGCTAATTGTGGGTGACACCACTAAATTGGAAAATTCTCGTCAGCCAGTACTAGACTAATTTTCTTATTGTTTTGGTACAATGTGTCCGTATTTGAATCCTTGAGATTTTCACGACAATCGAGAGTCACCAATGAGTCGAGTGGGTTCATTGTGGTTCGAAGAAAATCAACCACGAGTCATTTGCACTGAATTTTTTTAAAAAAATTACCCGATAGCATAGGTTACGCTAAAAACCCGCCAAATGGAAATTAACCGTGAATTTGAGTCCGATTTCATAAATTGAAGGATCTGTCATGTCACAATAAATTCTAGAAGTGTCGACTCAGTCTCAGAATATTTTTTTGCAACCCGAGACTTCTTGGGAAAAAGTCGTCATGGGGCCGTTTTTGTTCAGAAAAAGACTGGGATCATTTTTTATCGCGCAATTGGAATGCAAGATGGATCAATTGGTGAGAAAAAATACCAATTTGATAATTGAGGTGCTAACGGAATTTATGGATGCCAAATTGGATTGATTTAAGCAAGATCAAGTGTTCAATTGGTGAAGAAATGTTGCAAATTCGTAGCTCCCCCATTGCCTAACCAAAATGGACCAATTCAAAGTTCCAAAGAGCGGCTTTGTTGGCTGAATGAGGGCCAAGGAAGATGGTTTGTGGCTGGGGTTAGTTAAGGGAACATTGAAGGAGAAAAAGAAGCCAAGTAGGGCCCTTGTCCCCCCATCTCTTTCCTCTAGCCCTTCCCCCTCACCAAGACCAGTCGGCAGCCTCTCCTTCTTCATTCTTCTTGCCGCCTTGTTTTGGAGAAAACTTCCTTATTGTTTTGAAGTTAACAAAACGTTTCCATCAGTCTAGTCTGAAGACTTGCAGACTCAAGTGTTAAAATCTAACGAACTCTAGACTCTGTCGTCAAAGTCTGAAGACTACAAGACTACAAGACTCAAGACTTAAGTCTACCCTCACTGGTAGTCTCTAGACCGACAAAGGAAATATTTATCCGATGAAGAAGACTTGTCCAGATGCAAGTATATCTTTAAGGATTTGGTTCGTACGGTTGAAGAAAATCTCACAGCTGGAGATAGCATCTCGTGATCAGTTATTCTTATTGAAATCAATCCGGATAATTAGATGTGTTGATTGGCAAAGTATACTTGGAAGGTTCTACTTATTGAAACATAGATCCTGATTGTATGGGCGAGCAAGATTGGTGGGCTATCATCATATTCCTTAAATAATTCGAGATCTCCCTAAATTGATTCTGTCCAATGGGTAGATTGAAAGAACTCATTTGGAAGGTGCCAACGATTATAAAGGCATGGAGGAGTATATAAGGAAGACGCTCAAGTTATTTGAGAGTGTGCATGAAAGAAAAATTCCAAAGTCTGAAGCTCTTAATTCTTTGATATTTCAATCATTGAGCTTAAATTGTACTTAAAGAGAGATTAAATATTTGCGAGACCTTAAGGAAGTGTAGCAGAGTTTCTACACTATGGAATCAAGTACGTGAGATTGTAAAATCTCTTTTAGTTTTTAGTGGAATCCAGCCAGTGAGTTGTCAGTGCGGAAGAGTGAACATAGGCTTGGTCTAAGCCAAACCACTATAAACCTTGTATTTCAATTCTCTTTCCCTAATCTCTTTATTTTAATTCGTAGCTTTATATAACTGTTTATAGTCTTTTACATCTTCAATTTATTATTCTCAAAAGACGAATTAATCTATTACGTTTTGCAAAAACTTCTTTAATCACTTATTCACCCTCCCCCTCTAGGTGTTATTACTAGCTCTATCAATTGGTATCAGAACATGTGTGCTCATTTAATTGAAGTACTTTACTTCTGAGCTAAAGATTTATGGTTAGTATTTTGTCTCCAGGTTTGGTTGAAGGCCGGAGTAACACTAGACCTCCTTATTTTGATGGAAAGAAATACAACGTATGGAAAAACAAAATGAAGGCATTCTTAAGCCTAAAACGATTTGCCCTAAAATTCTAACCACCAAAAGTTTCACCACTCATTAACCTTTGACAATCAATAATATGCTAAATAATCTTAAAGATTTTTTTCTTAATGGCAATGTGACCACGCAGATCCATTATCGCGTAGTGGGTCACCCGAATTTGACTGGAATTTGAAATTCCATTCCAAGCCACAAAAGATCCGAATTTTACCATGCATAATTCAGTAAAAACACACAAATTCCAAAATTTTCAGCAAGGCGGAGATTATAAACATGCTTTGATTCCAATTGTTAGACTAAATCTTAAAAAAAAAAAAAAAAAAACTAACAGTTACGATCTATCATTCACAAACAAATATGTGCATAATTCAGGATTGATTTGCAGAAAAGTAAATATCGATATACCTCCAACCATTAATACAAATCTATAAATGCGGAAAACCCTAAAAACCTTGGATGGATGCAAAAGCATGATCGATCTGCTGAACATATTGTTCCACTAGCTAATACCCTTCATACATGATTGTATGTTTTCTATAGTGATAGGGCTTAAACTAGACAACCTGACATTTTTATTCCGTTTCTTATGTTACCGACATTTTCTATCAAAACCGTTAAGGTAGCATATTAACGAATAAATATCATGAAATAAACATGGGTAATAAATTGGGCAATAAATTAGAATTAATTGGGAAATACAAAATTGACATCACATTTAGAATAATGAAATATATTATAACATTTAGTGCATGGTACAGTGATTGAGCTCATATTCAAGGTAAAAAAAAAGGGATTGAAGTAGAGGTATTAATGTGGACCTAAGTTGTTAATATTTTTATGGCCTGTGCCGCATCATTCTTCATTAGAACTGGTAAGATGTCTGAAAATCATTCGTGATTTTCCTTATAAGTTTTTTTTTAAAATTTTTTTTTGGTGTCTATTAGCTTTTCCTGTTTATCCTGTTGGGTTTTCATGAATCATGTATAAGAAAAATTAACATAAAGTACGCAGTGGAAACAAATATATATTTTATACATAATTCTCATAAGGCGTTGTTCGTGCGTTTTAATCAAAAATCTAAACATAAAAGGGAGTTAAACGAAATACCTCTCGAAGTTCGGATGTTCCACAGTTCGAGTCCCACAAGTGTTGGACCTCTAGTTCAGACACACCAACAACGAACGTCGGGCGAAGAGAGAAATTTTGGATGTTCACCACTTCGATCGTGCTAGCAATCACGTGGAAATAATCCGTCGTATTCTTGATGTATAGTAGTCATGGCCTGAACGAGATAATGCTCTTCTTTCTTGCACCGCAAAGACACAAGAACACGCACACACTTTGCTCTCTGTTTTCAGCAAAGCATTCTCTCGAATGTCTCTAAAACACAAGACGCACACCCACAGAAAATCTCTTTTGTTGCAACCTTTTGCAGCCTTTCTTTTTTAATATTTATACACGAATCAGCAACGGTTGCCGATCGTGGGATCAGCAACCGTTGCTGATCCTCATTCTCATGCACGATCGATCGTGCATGAATGGAACGGTCAGCAACTGCTGACCGTTTATGCACAAATTCGTGCATGCATGTGCATGTATTCGTGTGAAGTGGTCAGCAAAAAATTGCTGACCATTTCCACTTTAATTAATCAATCAATTAATTAATAATTAATCAATTTCCTTAAAAAATAATAACATAATCCTTATACGTACAAATGGAATCCCTAATATGTAACTATTACATAGCAGTTTTAGGGCATACATCTAACAATCTCCCACTTGCACTAAAGCCAACTTGTTTTGTACCTCAAACCCATTTGGTCAATTCATTGCCATTAATTAAATAATAATAATGAAAGTACACAATTGGGGTATGTTAACATATATCCACTTTGGGCATGCGTGTGCATCATATGCAAGTAGGCTCGTGACTATAATACAAATTAAATTAAATCTCATTTAATTTAATTTCAAATTGACTCAATTCGATTGAAGTAATTGCAAACACATTTGCAATAATATTTCTCTCTTGTTCCACGTCATCCTAATTGTTTATGGTGTATGACATCCCTAGGTTCATCACTAAGCTGGTAGTAAGACTTGTACTAATACATTAGTACTTCCAAAAGAATTAATTGTCCCGATTTTAGGTCCTACAAGCCACAATTGACATCTAGCAATATGTCATGACTACCCAGATAGTGTGAATATTTTAAGAACATAATGAACCTGTCAGCTTTGACTACAGTGTAATTCAATCTCTCTGTCTTACTATGTCCTGATCAAACAAAGACCATGGAATATTTGTCAAGTCATTAATTCGATCATATGCACAAATCTAATTGACATGCATTTTATTCGAGACATAAACAATTTATTCTCGAGTACAACCCCGGCCGAGGATTTCAATGCAGTGTCACAATTAGATCGCATAGGACATCATTATCATACCTTGCATATAACAAGGAGACAGATTCCATATTTCACACACGTGTAACTTCATATATGAACAAACTATGACCATCAGGTATAAAGACGGATCAACGACCCGGCATTATGTGCACCCGTGAACCATAGTTGTTCAATACACAAGTTAACACTGTGTCTCAAGTCTAAGGATTATTTACATAAGACCAAAGCATGAACAATTAGACATTGACCACGCTAAAAGCTTCCATGTCGCTAATCGTTCCATATGCGTCATGTTCAGTGAATTTGTCTAATACAAACACCTGTGTTCTAACTCGAGCATCATAATACCCAATGACATGTGACTCATCATTCCCTTAAGTATCCAATACTTAATGGCGAAGTTAAGAACACACCGGCCTCAACAGGATTATTAATATCCAATCAATAATCCATCGACCGGGAACAATTTAAAGATTCAGTCTAACTATGAACCAATCACATATATTCTTGACGTCTCAAGAATAGGTCTAGTTGCAACTGATCTTATGGAATCATTCATCAATATAAAATAATTGGACAAATGAATGAATACGTCATTGCCATTAATTAAATAATAATAATGAAAGTACAACTGAAATCCCTAATATGTAACCATTACATAGTAGCTTTAGGGCATACATCCAACAATCTCCCGGTTGCACTAAAGCCAACTTGTCCGGTACCTCAAACCCATTTTGTCAATATGTCTTTCAAAAGAAGGCGAGGTAAGGCCTTAGTGAAGGGATCTGCCACATTTTCTGCCGAGGCAATTTTCTGCAAGGCGATATCACCTCTCCCAATAATTTCTCTGATGAGATGGAAGCGTCTCTCAATGTGCTTGGAATTCTGGTGAGACCTCGGTTCCTTAGCTTGAGCTATCGCCCCATTGTTGTCACAAAACAATGTGATCGGTTGCTCAATTGAAGGAACGACTCCAAGTTCAGAAATAAACTTCTTCATCCAAGCGGCTTCCTTTGCGCTTGAAGCAGCTACATACTCTGCCTCGGTGGTGGAATCAGCGGTTATACTCTGTTTGGAACTTTTCCAACTAACTGCACCACCATTGAATGTAAAGATAAACCCGGACGTAAACTTATAATCATTAGGATCCGATTGAAAATCAGAATCAGTATAAGCTACAACTTTAAATTATCCTTCTCCATATATCAAGAATAAATCTTTAGTCCTTCGCAAGTACTTAAGAATATTCTTGATTGCTATCCAGTGCTCTTCTCCTGGATCAGACTGATATCTGCTAGTAATACTTACAGCATGTGCAATATCAAGTCTAGTACATAGCATAGCATACATTATGCTTCCAATAGCGGATGCATATGGTATCTTTGCCATCCGCTCTCTTTCTTCAGGAGTATTGGGACACATCTCCTTAGAAAGACGGATCCCTTGCCTAAAAGGCAATAATCCTCTCTTGGAACATTGCATGTTAAACCGTGTTAACACTTTGTCTATGTACGTAGATTGGGAGAGGCCAATCAATCGTCTTGATCTATCTCTATAGATCTTGATACCTAAAATGTAGGTTGCCTCTCCTAAATCTTTCATGGAGAATTTCTGTGACAAGAATAGTTTTATCGATGATTATTTCCAATCAAAAGTATATCATCGACATACAAAACCAGAAATGCAATTGCACTCCCACTGATCTTCTTGTATACACAAGGTTCATCCGGATTTTTGATGAAGTCGAACGATTTGACTACCTCATCAAAATGGATGTTCCAACTTCTGGAGGCTTGTTTGAGTCCATAAATGGATCTCTTAAGCTTACACACCTTCTGTTTTTCACTATTGGATTCAAAACCCTATGGTTGTTCCATATAGATGTCCTCATCGAGAAAACCATTTAAAAAAGCCATTTTGACATCCATCTGAAATATCTCATAATCAAGGTGTGCAGCTATAGCCAACATAATCCGAATGGATTTTAGCATGGCCACAGGTGAGAAAGTTTCGTCATAGTCAATTCTTTCTTTTTGACGATATCCTTTCGCCACCAGCCGTGCTTTGTAAATTCCAATTTGACCTTCAACATTCATCTTCCTCTTGAAGATCCATTTACAGCCAATTGGTACAATACCATTAGGCAGGTCAGTCAAGGTCCAAACCTCATTGGAATCTATTTCAGATTTCATGGCCTCTAGCCATTTACCAGAATCGATGTCCAACATCGCCTCCTCATAGGTTTTAGGATCACCGGGTTGATCACTATCATTCACAATGAATAATGGTTCGATATGATCAACCGAGTGTCTATAACGAGCAGGTTGGCGAGACGTTCTCGCACTTCTCCTAAGAGGTTGTGTATCGAAGCTCCCACCTAATCGAGATTGGTATCGAACTTGGTTGTTTGGCACTTCATTATTTTCTTCTTGTAAGACTATTTTCCGCCCAGACACCACTTTCTTGGATGAACTCATTCTCCAAAAAAGAAGCGTGCTTGCATACCAAAATTCTTTGGTTTGAATGAAAATAGAAATAATATCCAAGAGTTTCCTTTGGATATCCAATGAAGCGACCTTGTTCAGATCTTGCCTCTAATTTTTCCATTTTCAGCTTTTTCACGAAAGCTGGACAACCCAAAATCTTAATATGATTAAGACTAGGTTTCCTACTATGCCATATCTCATAGGGCGTAGTTGGAATAGATTTGGACGGCACTCTATTCAATATATATACAGCTGTCTCAAGGGCATATCCCAAAAGGGATATTGGCAAATCGGTGTAACTCATCATAGATCGTACCATATCTAATAAAGTACGATTTCTTCGTTCGAGATACACCATTATGTTACGGGAGTTCCAGGAGGTGTCCATTGTGATAAAATGTCATTCTCTTTAAGATAGTCCAGGAATTCAGTACTAAGGTATTCACCTCCTCGATCCGATCAAAGAGCCTTAATACATTTTCCTATATGTTTCTCAACTTCAGCCTTGAATTCCTTGAACTTTTCAAATGATTCAGATTTATACTTCATGAGGTATAAATAACCATACCGTGACTGATCATCGGTGAAGGTAATGAAGTAATTATAACCACCTCTAGCAGTTTCATTAATTGGTCCACATACATCTGTATGTATTAATTCTAATATGTCAGTAGCTCGCGCACTTTGTCCCACAAAAGGCGCTTTGGTCATTTTTCCTAGAAGACATGCCTCACAAGTCGAGTATGACTCAAAATTTGAAGAATCAATGTATCCATCATTACTCAACTTGTTAATTCTATCTTCTCCAATATGACCTAATCGGAGATGCCAAACATACTTTTATTTGGACCGTCTCTAGGGCGTTTATTAGTTATGGCATTTATATCAATTCTATTTTGCTTATTGACATTGGTAATCGCATTACCAGACATTGTAATGGTATAAAGATTGTTGGTTAATAAGCTAGAACCAACACATATTCTATTATGATAAATAGAACATACATCATTAGCAAAAGAAAATTCATAATTCTCTTTACCCAAACGAGGTACAGAGATGATGTTCCTAACAGCATTCTTATAATGCAAACAGTTCTTTAAAACCATTACATGTCCAGAAGGGAAACATAAACGAAAAGTCCCTATAGCTAATACAGCAACTCTTGCTCCATTGGCAAACGTCAGGACAATCTCATTTCGCCCTAGCATCCTGCTTATTTCCAGATTCTGCAAAGACATACAAATATGTGAAGTTGCAGCAGAATCTAGAACCCATGAGCTGGATTCAGCACTAACCATAAGATTAGTTTCAATAAGCATAGACACCATACCTTCATAAGGTCGGTTCTTGGGCTTGACCTTCGAGCTCGCAAGGTACCTCCTACAGTTCCTCCTCCAGTGCCCTTTGACACCACAGTAATGACATTTCCCTTTATCAATCATGGGTTTTAGTTGCACAACAGGTTTGGTAGGCCTCTTCCATTTATTCTTTTTTAAAATAATCTTACCCTTTGAAGAAGAAGCCTTCGCCATAGCCACTACATTTGGCCTCGTGTTATGCATTTCCTTCTCATAAACTACCAGCATGCTATGTAACTCAGCAAGAGTTTTCTCCATCTTATGCATGTGGAAGTTTTGGACAAAACCAGAGAAGGAATCGGGTAAAGATTGGAGGATCAAATCCACAGCTAACTCATTGTCCCTAACGAGATTCAGCCCAACCAATTCTTCAATGTGCCAGATCATTTTCAAAGCATGATCATTAACAGATGATCCTTCAGCCATCCTCATACGGTACAATGCCTTAGATATCTCATATCTAGAGGTTCGACCATTCTCATCAAAGTATTCCTTTAAGTGCAAAATGATCGACCCAAAGCATCTTCCATAGATTCATACTTCTTCTGTAATTCATTATTCATAGAAGCAAGCATATATGACCTAACTTTTAAGTCATCGTCACGCCACTTATCATAAGTGACAAGCTTCTCTTGGGTCCCACCCTCAGGAAAGGAGGTTGGCATCTTTTCATCAAGCACATACCAAATTTTTTCTGAATTGAGAACAATTCTCAAATTCCTCACCCAGTTAGTGAAATTGGGTCTAGTCAAACAATTCTTGTCAAGTATAGAAGCGAGTGGGTTTGTGGTCACCATTTTCAGAGTAATAATATATCTGTTGCAGAAAATAAATTGTTAGACGTTGTACTTTTCATAATAACTATTTCATTTTGGTCTTTAAATGAAATAGATCCTCCCACTAAATTTATATTCGAATCCCATACTCCTTAAGATGGGAAGTGGTAATCTTCGTTGGGTAAAGATTACTAGTGGGGATTGGAGTCCCACTAGCCCAAAGTCCACCTCACCTAACAGTTATTGGTGTCCTATGAACTTAGTGAGTGAACCAGCTTGTTCAACGCATCATATACGAGTCCCAATCATAACTTCGGCCTCTAGACCATGAAAGTCTCACCTAACAGTTATTGGCATCATGATCATAGTTAAGTCTAGCCCATCGTCTCATGCAAGTATTGAAAACACAAATAATTCCCTCACCTAACAGTTATTGGAAATCATTTGGCTCCAACCCCACAGCATCATATGCATAATGGAGTGGTCCAATATTATAAATGGTAATTAACCCCTATGTATCCATAACTGGTTAGTTAACCACTATAATATTGGATCAAACCATGAGGATGGAAGGCCACGAGTCTGAAACCCGTTTCGACTTAATATTCTTTGTAAGGAGATTTGGGTCGTTATTAACGGTCTCACTTTGCACATTAACCGGTTTAACATGCACGATACCATAAACATAATAAATAAATAGATATCACATAATATTTATCCTATGTGGTGATCATGGAATTATGGTTCAATGGGTCTCAAGCCAAAGAGACCCATTTAGCCATTTTAATGTTTTAATAATATTGACCTGCTCTTCACTTTTTCTTCAATCTTTGAACACTTCAAAGACCAGGCCCAAAGAGCTCACCGGTTTAATGGCTCCTCCAATGGCTCCTCCTCTCTTGTAGTATTTACAACAACAATTGAAATACTAAACTATACTAAAATTACATATCAATAAAAATTAAAGTAAAATAAAAGGAAGGACGCAGCCTCCATTTAATAATTACATCCCCAAAAAGAATACCTGTAATCATCATACATTCATCCATACAACAATCACAATATTTAGGGATTTTTCCATGATCACCACCCTTCCTTACGAGCCATAAATTCAAAATTTAAAGCTCTGGAAGGCATGCAAAAATTCTGCATATAATTTGTAGAATATAAACACAAAGTATAACAGGTTATGGATTTTTGATTCAAAATTGATTTAGTTCTAATTTTGCTTAGTTGATTAAATTTATCACATAAATTAATCAACTTCTATAGGCCACATAAAGGTAAGAGAACCAATTCTCTTAACAAAATAAATTGGCCATTAGAACGCAAAAATATATTTGAACTACAAATCAATTAAACGCACGAAAAACGCCTAAGGTTAGCTCTGATACCACTGTTGGGTTTTCATGAATCATGTATAAGAAAAATTAACATAAAGTACGTAGCGGAAACAAATATATATTTTATACATAATTCTCCTAAGGCGTTGTTTGTGCATTTTAATCAAAAATCTAAACATAAAAGGGAGTTAAACGAAATACCTCTCGAAGTTCAGATGTTCCACGTTTGAGTCCCACAAGTGTCGGACCTCTAGTTCAGACACACCAACAACGAACATCGGGCTGAAGAGAGAAATTTTGGATGTTCACCACTTTGATCGTGCTAGCAATCACGTGGAAATAATCCATCGTATTCTTGATGTATAGTAGTCATGGCCTGAACGAGATAATGCTCTTCTTTCTTGCACCGCAAAGACACAAGAACATGCACACACTTTGCTCTCTGTTTTCAGCAAAGCATTCTCTCGAATGTCTCTAAAACACAAGACGCATGCCCACAGAAAATTTCTCTTTTGTTGCAACCTTTTGCAGCCTTTCTTTTTTAATATTTATACATGAATCAGCAACGGTTGCCGATCGTGGGATCAGCAACCGTTGTTGATCCTCATTCTCATGCACGATCGAGCACGATCGTGCATGAATGGAACGGTCAGCAACTGCTGACCGTTCATGCACGATTTCGTGCATGAATGGAACGGTCAGCAACTGCTGACCGTTCATGCACGATTTCGTGCACGATGGTCAGCGGTCCATGCACGAACAAAATTCGTGTATGATGGTCAGCGGTTGCTGACCATCATGCACAAATTCGTGCGTGCATGTGCACGTATTGGTGTGAAGTGGTCAGCAAAAATTGCTGACCATTTCCACTTTAATTAATCAATTAATTAATTAATTAATAATTAATCAATTTCCTTAAAAAATAATAACATAATCCTTATACGTACAAATGGAATTCCTAATATGTAACTATTACATAGCAGCTTTAGGGGATACATCTAACATATCCTCCGCGTCATTTAAATCTCCATTTATGTACGGGAACGTTAGAGCAGATGCCAGTAACTTTTCTCAAGATGAGAGGGAGAGGAACAGAAAGTGGCCGTTGATTTAAATCTTTTATCCTAATCACTCCAAATTAACACGACAGTTGATTGTATGCGACATTTCCTTTGATTCGGTTCAAACTAAGGGCTGTGCATCATATGTGCCATAAGAATCATGATCTCTTCCATTAATCAATCCAATCTCCCTGTTCCTCCACATTGCAGTATCAATTCCTAGCTAAAAGGCCCAAGACATGTAACGCGTCTTTTGTCAAACAACTTGAAGATGCAGACTTTAGGTGCTGGCAGCTTCTGGAGAACTAGAGGAGAATATTTCGAAGGAAATTGCTATTTAATTAATGAGACACAAGCATGGGAAGAGAAGCTGTGAAATTTATGTAAGAGGAACTTCACAACTGAATTATAAACAAAAAACCAACTTGCTCGCTTTCAATCCCTTTCTCACGCGGCTCAGGTCAAACGTGGAAAATGGGAAAAACAAAGCACATCAAGAGCATTCTGAAGTAGCCAGAGCTTGTATCCAACAGCTACTAATACTCAATAGGATAGGTAGCTATTAGCTTCATCCGATTCCGCTAAGGGCCGAATCGTACGATGAATGCAGGGTCGAGATTCTTGTACGGTGTAAATTCTTTGAGCCTCTCAAAGAATGATATATGGAGACCATTCTCCTGAGCAATTGGAAATCGCACCCGCCAAAAGCGATTTCCCCGCGCACCGGTGACTATAACAGTTGTATCCTTGTTGGCCAAATTAGCAAGCACAATCATGGCGTCTAGCTCGGAAGTGGACGATGCATCGACAAGGAAAATATGACTAAAGTGTCCCGCGTTGATGCCTCCATTACGTAGCCTGAAGCTACTCACAAAAGTCGAAAATATTACCTTGAATCTTTGGAGTTCCTAGACGGGAGGACAAATGAAACACTCTTCTTTCTTTTTATACAGACACGAAGGGACAATGTCACCGAGCGCGTCATGGAACTCACGGAAAACAACATTTGCTCGAAATATTTCGGAATTTGGGATTTTCTTCCTCAAGCTTCTCAACAGAACATCACACGTTTTGTTCTTTGGTGCAGCCACAAGAATCCTAGGGTCTCTAGAGTGTTGGTGTACTTGCAACACAGCATCCCGAACCACTCCTCCAGCCTTCGATAGGCCTAGACCACATGTAAGAAGACCCTCCACAAAAAATGGTGCCAGGGGGTCGCCCCAGCTAGTGGCGGCCCTCCGGCAACCCTTGCCGGATCTAAGGGAAGGCCATGACCCTTGCCCCAAATATGGGTGAGGGCTCGTTGTTGGAGAAATCTTCTTGAAGTGTTTTGAAGTTGACAAAACGTTTCTATCAGTCTAGTCTGAAGGCTTGCAGACTCTGTTATTTAAAATCTGAAGACTTCCGGACAGCCAGACTCAAGACTCAAAGTCTATCCTCATTGACAGTCTCTAATCCGTTGAAGAAAGGTTATCCAGAACTGGATGTTTTGTTAAGGATTTAACCTTATCATCTAGAGAAGATCTCGTGGCTGGAAAAGACGCAACAGAATCCTTTGATTGATCAAGATTGATTCGATGATTGAAGATTCGATGATTGTCTAAATATTATTGGAAAGTTCTACTTATGGAAACCGAGATCCTGATTGTATGGGCGAACATGATTGATGGGCTATCAACACGTTCCTTTAATAGCTCGAACAATCTTCCTAATTGATTCCATCCAACGGGTAGATTGGAGGAATTCCTTTGGTAAGTGCCAACGGGTATGATGACATAAAGGAGTATATAAGGAAGACGGTCTTAGTTGTTCAAGGTGTGCGCGATAGAAGAATTCCAAAGTCTGAAGCTCCTTTTGTTTAGACAATTCCTTTGAGCGAATACTTGTATACAAAAGAGAGTCTATATTTGTGAGAAACCTTGAGGAGGTGTGGTAGAACATCTACACTTTGTGGAATCAAGGCAAAGCGTGCTTGTAACTTCTCTTTTGATCATAGTGAAATCCAGCCGGTGGGCTGTCAGTGCGGAAGAGTGGACGTAGGCTTGGAATAAGCCGAACCACTATAAATCCTGTGTTCAATTTTCTCTTCCTCACTCTCTCTACCTCGATCGTATTTCATTTTGTTAATCAAGAGAGAATTTCCTTTCTATCGTTTGTCAAGAATCGCTTCCATATCTGGATAAATTGTGTGTGCACCTATTCACCCCCCTCTAGGTGTTTATACTAGCTATCTCAATTGGTATTAGAGCCTGTGTACTCACTTTGTTTGAAGTGTTTTACTTCAGAGTTAAAGATCCATGACTAGTATGCTAGCACCAGGGCTGATGGAAGGGCAAAGCAATACCAGACCACCCTACTTTGATGGAAAGGATTACAGCATCGGAAAACAAGATGAAAGCTTTCCTACGATCAAAGGATCCTTTGGAATGGGACGTTGTAGAAAAAGGAATTACTCCTACAGCTGCATCAGTCTCTGAAAGAGGGAAAGAAACTGTTGAGACAAGCGGAATGACTCAGGAAGAGATAAACAAGAGACAAACACTCGATGCAAAAGCAATTTACTCTTTATATTGTGCTTTGTCACCAACTGAATATAATAGAATATCTTCTTGTGTTACAGCAAAAAAAGTCTGGGACAGATTGCATATCACCTATGAAGGAACAGATCGAGTGAAGGAAACCAGGATTAATATTCTTCTCGATCAATATGAAGCCTTCAAAATGAAACTAGGAGAATCTATAACTGACATGTTTAGCCGTTTTACAGATATTGTCAATGGTCTTGAGAATCAAGGACAAAAAATTTCTGATCCCATGAAGGTAAACAAGCTACTGCGTGGACTCTCCAAGGATTGGAATCACATAAAGACTTCGATAAGAGAGACACAAAGAATTATGCCACTATCGTCGACGAGCTGATTGGAACTCTTGAGTCTTATGAAGTGGAAAGATCAATGAAGATGAAGATCCAAAAGGTAAGAAATCCATTGCATTAAAATCAAATGATGATTCGATGATACAAATTCTGAAGATGATATGGACGATGAGGAGCTTGCTCTCATGATAAGAAGATTCGAAAACTGAATAGAAAAGGAAGAAGGTTCAACTCAAAGAAACAAAGCTTTCAAAGACAGCAGACCAAGTCTGTTGATGATGAGGAACCAAACAAAGATGTAGTCTGCTTTGAATGGAAGAAAAAATGACACATCAGACCCAACTGTCCTCTTCTAAAGAAGAAGAGAGGAAAAGCTGAAAAATTTCGAAAAGCTCTCAAAGTCGAAACCTGGAGTGATACAGAGTGTGAAGAAAGTGATAATGAATATGCCAATCTATGTCTGATGGCACAATCGACTTAGACTCGGATCGACTGGATCGGACTCGAAAGTGAATTTGAGGCAAGTGATGTTAAAATTCCTGTCAAAGTTTCTAAATACATTGATGAACTGTGTTTTAGCCTTAAAACTTCTCTCAAAAGAATTTCCGAATTGAAAAAGGAAAACTCAGCTCTAAAACAAAAGGAAAATGTTTTAGTAGAAAGAGTTAAAAGTCTAGACTTGACTGTTTCCACTCTTAAAGAAAATGAAGATAATCTTTCAAAAGAAAATGCTCTTTTAAAAACTGACTTATCAAATACTTCAAAGAAATTTTCAATAGGGTCTGAAAAACTTGAAAAATTCTTTCAGCTCAAAGACCTTACTTCAATAAGTCTGGTCTAGGTATGACAAGCAGAAACAATTCCCTTGATTGATTTTCCTAAAGTAAAAGAAAGAATTAAGAAAAGACCCTCGAGAGAGGCTTACAAAAATCATTTCAAGAAAGTTTTTGTAAAATTTGTAGGTAGAAATGCTCTCAGATGTTCAAAATGCAACAGTCCGGATCACTTTGAAAAAGAATGTCCTAAGGTTTGGAAACCTGTTCAGAAAATATGGGCTAATCTTGCTTATGTTACTAACACCAGAGGACCCAAGAAAGTTTGGGTACCAAAGAAAGCTTGAGACTTTATTTTAAATGCAGGTCACCGTCAAGGAAAAGGTAAAGTGGTATCTTGACAGCGGATGTTCAAGACACATGACAGGAGACTCAAATTGTTTTATAAAGCTTGCTCAAATAAATGGTGGAAAAGTTTCATTTGGAGGAAACAACAAAGGAAGTATTGTGGGATTTGGAACTGTGAAAATTGGAAGTCTCACAATAAGTAATGTTTCCTTGGTGGAAGGACTCAATTACAATCTTTTCAGCATTAGTCAATTGTGTGATACTAGTTTCAAGATCTTCTTTCAAGAAGGAACATGTTACGGAATCGGTAAAGACTCTACTCGAGTCTTTCATGGGTCGAAGACATGGAAATATCTATCTTCGGATGTGAAACCAAATGAATCGCAATGTCTTATCTCAATTCAAGACGAAGCAAGCCTATGGCACAGAAAGCTTGGTCATGTCAACATGAAGCAATTAGCCAAAGTCTCATCAAAACAGCTTGTTCGAGGTCTACCCAAATTGCCATACCAAAAGATTGATCCATGCACTCCATGTATTCTAGGAAAGCGAGGTAAGAAATTCATTTAAGCCAATAAATCATGTCTCTACTAATCATGTACTACGGTTGCTGCATATGGATCTCTTCGGACCAACGAGAACACGAGTATTGGGGTAAGAAATATTGCCTAGTAATTGTGGATGATTACTCCCGTTTTACTTGGGTATATTTCCTTGCAAGTAAGTCTGAAACCTTCTCGTATTTTGAAAAATTTGCTAAAAAGGTTCAAAATGAAAAAGGATGTGTTATCTCAAGTATAAGAACAGATCATGGAGGTGAATTTGAAAATCAAGATTTTACAAAATTTTGTGATGAATCTGGCTTTAAGCATGCGTTCTCCTCTCCATATACTCCTCAGCAAAATGGAGTTGTGGAAAGAAAGAACAGATCTCTTCAAGAAATGGCTAGAACTCTTTTAATTGAAAGTAAGATTTCTTCACGATTTTGGGTCAGTTTGTGTTTCAACAGCTTGCTATATCATCAATAGAGTCTTCTTAAGACCTATTCTAGAGAAAACCCCTATGAGTTATTCAAAGATAAGAAGCCTATTGTTTCATACTTTCATGTATTCGGTTGCAAATGTTTTATATTGAAAAATGCAAAAGATCGAGTTGGTAAGTTTGAAGAAAGATCAGATGAATGTATCTTCCTTGGATATTCTTCATCAAGCAAAGCCTACAGAGTCTATAACAAGAAGAGCCAGTCTGTGGAGGAGTCAATGAATGTCAAATTTCAAGACTCAACGCAAGATGAATCAAGTCAGACTCATCAAGAAGTGTCTGAACCTGTTCCAAACCTTTCAAAGCTTACAACTCAAGAAGCATCTCAGACTCTGGAAGACCAGCATCAAATTGTTTGTGAAGATCCAAATAAAGAAAGAGATCATCAACCAGACAAATCAACAAGTAACTGGAAGCATAAGTCCAGTCATCCCAAAGATCTTATTATTGGCGAAATTAATGAAGGAATTCGCACCGAGATCCAAAAGGCGAGAAGAGTCTAGTCTTTTGTGGCTCTCGTTTCTGAAATTGAACCAAAAAGCATAGAAGAAGCTTTATCGATGAAAGCTAGATTGAAGCTATGCAAGAAGAGCTTAGAGCAGTTCAACATTAATGATGTCCGGGAATTGACATCCAAACCAAAAGGTAAAACCGTTATTGGAGCTAAATGGGTGTTCGAAACAAGATGAATGAGAAAGGAAAAGTCGTACGAAACAAAGCAAGACTCGTGGCCAAGGGATATGCGCAAGAAGAAGGAATAGACTATGATGAGACTTACGCTCCAAAGAGCAAGGTTAGAAGCTATTCGACTATTACTTGCGTTTGCTTGTTATAAGAATTTCAGGTTATTCCAAATGGACGTCAAAAACGCCTTCCTAAATGGATTTATCCATGAGGAAGTTTATGTGGAACAACCACCAGGGTTTGAAGACCCAAAGAAGCCGGACTCGGTCTTCGGATCGAAAAAGGCTTTGTATGGTTTAAAGCAAGCACACTGGGCTTGGTACGACAGATTAAGTAAGTTCTTAATAAAAAATGGTTTTGTCAAAGGTAAAGTAGATACGACTTTATTTGTCAAAAAGGAAAACAAAAGTTTCTTACTTGTTCAAATATATGTGGATGATATTATTTTTGGATCCTCTAATGAAAATCAGGCAAGAAATTTTCTAAGTCTATGCGGGATGAGTTTGAAATGAGTATGATGGGAGAGTTAACATTCTTTCTTGGTCTTCAAGTAAAACAATTGAAGGAAGGAACTTTTATTTATCAAGAAAAATATGTTAATGATCTTGTCAAAAGGTTTGGACTGGAAAAGTGCAAAAAGACCGACATACCAATGTCAAGTTCTTTAAAGATAGACAAGATGAAGAAGGAAGAAAGTTGATCAAAAGCTGTACAGAGCATCATTGGATCACTTCTTTATCTTACCGCTTCTAGACGACATTTTGTTGAGTGTTTGCATCGTGCTAGGTTTCAATCGGATCCTAGAGAATCTCATCTCAGTGCTACGAAACACATCATTAAATACGTTGCTTCATCATCAAGCATCGGTCTTTGGTATCCTAAGAAGGGAGACTTTAATCTTCTGGGATATTCAAATGCAGATTTGGCCGGTTGCAGAGTTGATAGAAAGAGCACTTCGGGAACTTGCCAGTTGCTTGGAAGCAGGACAGTGTCTTGGTTTTCAAGGAAACAAAGCACTATGTCTCTTTCAACAATGTAAGCGAGTATGTAGCTCTTGGAAGCTGCTGTTCACAAATTCTATGGATAAAACAACAGCTAAGAGACTTTGAAATTGAAGACTCATGCACGGAGATTAATTGCGACAACACCAGCGCTATCAACCTCACCAAAAATCCAATTCTCCATTCAAGAGCAAAGCATATAGAGATTCGACATCACTTTATTAGAGACCATGTTCAAAATGGAGATGTTTCAATTCAGTTTGTTGACTCAAAGAATCAATTGGCGGATATATTCACAAAGCCTTTGGAGAAAAATCAATTTGAATCTATACGCTCCAGACTCAACATTTTGAGGTATGAGGATATCAAAGTCTAAAGACTTTCAGACTTAGACTTACAAGACTTTATCTGAAAGATAGTCTTGGCTCTACCGTCAGACTATAAGTCTTTCTCTCCCTAATCTTATCTTGAAAAGGTACGATCGAAAGACTGTGTTTAAATTGTTGCTATATTTAATTGACGTAAATATTGCATCGTTTCATTTCCAAAAAGGAAGTTATTTTTGAAATGGCTATTTTTGCGGAAAAAGACAGTTATTTTGAAAAGGCATTTTTTATTTCCTTTGTGACGGTTCGTTTATCCCTCTTTTTAACCGATCGTGCACTTGTCGATTCCTCTTCACTTTACTCTCGAAAACCTTAGAAAGCATCGAATCCTCCATTCCCATTTGTCTTCTTTGTTTAATCTTCAAAAAGTTGTCATCTTTCCTGGGAAAGTCAAGCAAGGAATCTTCCAAAAACTGAGAAAGATGTCATCTTCAAGAAAGTCTTCGAGAATCGCAAGCAGGGGACCACGGCAAATGAGTGAGGGGCCTACGCACTTTGATCTTATTGAAGAAGAAGTGACTCCAGATCAGCAACCGAGCCCACAACATTCTCAGCGGCGTCATTCTCCACCATCTAGTCCTCAAGGAGTTGATCATCAACAACAGGAAGAAATCATCAAGGATGCAGACCCCGTAAGAGTTCAAAAGCCCGCTTATATTAACAAGCTATATCGTGCCTTAAAAGGAACTCGTACTCCTTTGAACTATGTTGATGATTTTCTTAAAGACAAAGGATATAGGAACGAGTATATCTTTCTGCGAAAAATGGAAAGTTTGGGAATTGCTCGTAAAGGAGTGGCTGAGGAAACCCTTGCGAATATCCCAAGTGATCCTCATGACTGGGGGCCGAATCCTGTAGATGGGAATGATGATGACAATTTGTACAGCCTATTTCAACCGAAAATGGGTATTGCGGCTGAAATTCAAGGAAAAATGGGAGATTTGTTCAGATCAAAGGAACAAAAGGATCTATACTCGAAATTGCTGAAGCGTGGGGTAATAAACCCTAGGAGTGTGGATTTTGATTTTCTGGATCTTTGTGAATGTGAACTTGAGGGAAAAGTTCAATCATCTTCAACTTGAAAAATTCTGTTCCGTGTCAATACGAGGCTTATGCTTGAATTGCTGTATATTTCTATTCAAATCTTAGCTTTTTGGATGCGAATAGATTCTCCTTCAGCGTTAAAGACTAAGATTATGTTGTGGATATGAATATGCTGGCAGATGTGTTAGAAGTTGAAAGAGGAAAATATCAATCAATTAAAGTTTTCATTGCTCGAGCCACACTGGAACTGGTGAAGGACAGGAGAACAGATGAGAAGATCACCTATTTAAGGATGAGTGCATTCAACATCTTGCTTCACAAGATTGTGATTAATTGCCTCCGACCGAAATCAACTTCCAAGACTGATGTTTCAAGTTCAGAGGCCAAGCTGATGTATGCCATTCTCTTTGGAAAAAGGTTTTCTCTCCCTCACACTGTTATGTTTCACATGTATAGAGCAATGATGAAGGACAGAGGTCAACTCCCTTACCCAAGCCTTGTTACGAAGTTATTCAGACATCTGAATATTCAGCCACCACAAATATTTTGTGTTCGACCATGCGATCATATGGTGGTAGGACTGAAAATGGTGACCAAAATGCGTCTGAAGGAACTGAGAAAGGAGTTGGAGAAATTCAAGGAGAAGACTCCTGCCAAATCTCATCAAATTTCTTCTGCAGCTAAGAGAAAAGGGAAGGAGCCCATGGTTGCTTCATCTAAGAAAAGAAGAGCTCTCCTCGTTGAGGATGAAGATGATGAGGAAGATATCACCATCTCGCATTGGCTTTGAAGAATTTGAGTCGTCTGTTCCACGTAAAGAATCGGAACAAATGATGAAAGAAGCGAGAGGAGAAGGAAGAAGAAGAAAGAGAAGCTGAAAAAGAAGAGAGGAGGAAAGACCTGAAGAAAAAGAAGAGAAGAAGGAGAACCCGAGGAAATCTCTTCTCCACCGTAGGCATGGAAACGGGGAGATCAGGAGAAAGAAGTGAAGTCTTCATATCCTGATGAAAGTGAAGGAGTCAGTCGCTCACCTGCAGACCCAGAGGATGTTTATGCATCTCAATTTCCAGAGGAAGGTCAAGAAGTTTCATCGCCAAACCTGCGAGACTATGCGATCTACCATCGATCGAGCCGAAGCAAGTACTCAGACTGATAATGGAGCAGATTTTCGCAGAATCATGGATATTCTCTTGGAGATGCAACGTCAAATTTATGCCTTGGGATGCGAGGTTCAAAGCTTGAAGAATGAAGGTCAAGCTTCTTCCTGTTCATTAAATGATAAGATGCAAGCCCTCTCTGTTTAGAATCAGGCCAATGCCAAGAGTGAAGAGATTACACAACTGAAGGAAGACTTCAAAAGGCTGGAAGGCATCGTTCAGTCTATGGAAGATTTCCAGCTTGTCCGCGTTCCCAAGCAATCTTGACTTCATCTCATCCTTTTTAATGATGACAAAAAGGGGGAGAGATGCAAGGATTTGATCAAACTTTCAATCATTAAACTTTTAACTGTTTGTTGGATTGTTTGTTGTTTAAACTCTGTTTGACTTTGTTTTGTGTCTGGATGAGAACTGAACTAGACTTGGACTTGACTGCTTTTATTAACTAGTATTGATATCTTATGGATGGATTTATCATATACAAGACTAACCTATTTTCTGTGGTTGCAGATTCTAGTGTTATTCATTTAGCCATTTATCTCTATAAGATATGCATATGTGTTTGAGAAATGTTTTGCAAGTCAAAGTTATCCAAATTTGCAGGAAAGTTTTGTTACCATAAAAAAGGGGGAGATTGTTGGAATAAGCCGAACCACTATAAATCCTGTGTTCAATTTTCTCTTCCTCACTCTCTCTACCTCGATCGTATTTCATTTTGTTAATCAAGAGAGAATTTCCTTTCTATCGTTTGTCAAGAATCGCTTCCGTATCTGGATAAATTGTGTGTGCACCTATTCACCCCCCTCTAGGTGTTTATACTAGCTATCTCACTCGTGAGCCCTCGCCTCTGGTTGGCCAAGGTCGCCGATCGACCCTTCCCCCATCGTCGCTAGCCCTTCTTGGCGACGGCAGGGAGGCGACAATGGCGAGAGCTCAGCCCTAAGCCACCCGCAACTGTTCGTCTTCTTCCTTCCCCTCTTTTTAAAAAAAATAAAATAAAATAAAATAATAATTTAATTGAATTAAGTTTTATATTAAAATTCAAATTTAGGCCAAAACGACGTTGTTTTTACATTTCTTTGCTGAGTTAGCTCTATAGCAACCCATGTAGTCAAGTAGAATTAATAAAATAAAAAAAAAATTTGCAACGTAAGATTTATGGCGATGTTTCTGGAGGTGGCACTCCGGTGTCCCTTTTAAAAAAAAAAATAACATTTAAGTTTCACTTTTCTAACTTTTGGCACTTAAATGTCCCATCGTGCCAAGTTTTGGCACTTGGAGTGTACTTTTGCCCATCAACAATTAGAGTGATCTATACCCTCATGTGGTTTATTAATGTGGAATACTTTATTATGTGGTAATGTGTGAAACTGTGGCCTAAAAATTTCAAGTTCTCTTCTGAAAAGTGCACGAATTACTTCGAGACAACAATCACCTTGGTAGTGGCTGCGATTCTTAGAGGTTTACAACATGTTTGGCAATTGGCACACGAAAAATGGCACCAAAGAATGCTCTTGCTAGAAAATTGCCGAGTGTCGAGACTCTTCGCTAAACAACAGTAATATGCTTTGATAAAAATAGGTATCTTTGACCATTGATCATATGTTAGTGACAAAGTTTGTTGCTATGGTTTCTCAGCTTTGTAATATGCGGTCATTCACTATGGTCAGGACAACCTATGATCCTTTTGATGGAGGAAAAATTCAGGACTGGCCATTGGGCAGATGGATGCCAAACTTCACATGACTGCAAAGGTTGTTGCTATTTGCAATGATGCTAAGGCAGAAAAAAAAATTCTGGACATCATTTTGTAGGCAGTGGAATGCTCAATAAGGCGACATTAAAGGTGTTGATTGAGAAATAAGATTTACCGAAGGCATTGATGACGGCTTATCTCGTGGTTATAGTAATGTACTACGTTGTTGCCCCCTATGGATATACTCGAATGACAAATTGCTACTCTTGAGTTTGATCATGACCGATAATCCATGGGGGTATTGCGAATTCAAGATGCCACTTGTGAAGGGTACATGTGAAGGGTACAGTTAAAAAAGGGGTTGTCTAGTTGGAAACTCGAGGAAGAAGCAAGGTGCAAATTTTGCTTGATGGTCAGAGTAAGTGCAGATTTCGAGAATGAAAGGGTAGAATGCAATACTTTGATTTTCAAAGGGTGGGGCCTACAGAAAAAAGAAAAGAAAAAGAAGAGTTGAACAGTTAAAAGAAGAGGAAAAGAGTGGAAGCTTGAGCAAAAAGAGAGAGCTTTCGGGAGAAAGAAGGGGAAAAAAAGAGGAGAGAGAAAAGGAAAGAAAAGAAAGGAAAAAAAGGAGGAGGAGATAAAAAGGAAAAGAAAGAAGCACGTTTGGGCATAAGGAAAAGAAGAGAGGAGAGAGAGGAAAGAGAAAGAAGAAAGAAGAGAAAGAAGAAGAAAGAGTAGGGAGAAAGAAGACGGTTTTAATTCATGAGTCCTCATCAAACCGACTCAACTACGTAACGTAATGTCCAGTAAATGATCGCACCCCTCATTTGTCCAGTCAAAGTATTTTCCGGGTTTAGAGCTCAAATTTGGAATTCTAGGAAAAAATCGAGCGATGAAGTCCAATTTTTGAGTCGTTGAACCATGTATTTTTATAGAAATGATAGTTTCGTGTGTTATGGGGTCATAGGATTTTATGGATTGTGATTTGAGCTTACTATTTGCCCGAAATAGAATTTTGAAGTTTCCTGCGCGCAATGAATAGTTTGCGTCCAGCAAATTTGGGCCCATATTTTGTTGGTTTTCGGCTTGATTTTAGGATGGTCAAGCTAGGATTCTTATAGTATGTATAAAGAGCTTTCTATTTACTATAAGTATGTTTGGAACAGGGTTTGATGAAGAAAGTTATGGTGTGAATAAGTTTTGCACTCAAACTTCGCATTGCGAACAGCTTGAATAATCGTTTTGGATATGTGATTTGTTAATGCGTAGGAGTCGTTTCTATTAGCATAAGGCATAATTTGGTCGTTTCGTAGTTGAGGTGGAGTTTTATTTGATTTTAACATTATTTCTCGATTATTTGGTAGGGCCGCGAGTTCAACAATAAGAGTATTGTTTATAGTTTGGTCAGAGAATGGTGCTATCTCTTCTACAAATTTGTCTACGAAGTGAATGGTGTTATCTCTTCTATGAATTTGTGAACTCATATCTTAAAAATGGTAGAGATTCAAGATATTATAAGTAATGAAAAAGCATGTTTATTGCATAAAAATCCGGATGAGGCAATTACTACATTTCATGTTGGTGAATGATTTGAGAAAGATTTTATGAAAGACATTTCATTGTGAATGTGGTTTGTGAAAGAAATTCTAAAATGGTTCGAGAATGGTTTTAAGAAAAATGTTGCGAAAAGTGTATGTATGTATATATGTATGTAATGGTTACGAATTGATTTATGCAATGAATCTATAATGATTTGATTAACCTTTTATAAAAGGGTTTCGAAATGTCGAGGGTTTATGAAATGGATTTCAAAACATTATGAGAAATGTCTTGTGAAGTATATTTTATTTGATGGACTGAAATATGAAAAGTTATATGATTGGTTTATGAAATGCATTATGAATTATGAGATTGATTATGGATTGAATCTCTAGATATTGGAAGGTGTGGGTTTGGTGCTCAATATTGTTATGAGCCCATTGAGGAGCTGATGGGTATGCATATCAAGTTTAGGATATCTTTCTAGACTGAGCCACCAGTTTTGTAGGTGGAGACCTTGTTAAGGGGGAATTATGTTTGCCTTGTCATAAGCCATTGTGCCATGACCATAGTTTGATATTGAGTAAAAGATTAGTCGATGGATGGACCATCGACATGTGCTTTGATATGAGATTGATCAATGGATGGACCATTGACGTGGTTTTTGATAAAGATTAATCAATGGACTTGACTATTGATGATTTAATAATGAGGATGCTTTAAATGAGTATTTTATGAGTTGTATGAAGTTTCTTCAAATGAAACAACTCTTATATGATTTGGTATGTATATTAAAGAGTTGAATTATGAATTTCTGATAGTTCTGTATACTTATATATATGCATAGTAGTTGCTCGATCTATTTAGAAAATATGAACTACCCACTAAGCTTGTGGTTGCTCACCTCTCTATTTGCCAACCTTTCCATGTTCTTTGATTAGCAGTTAATAGAGCGAGAGCGCTATCAATGGGGACTTTTGGAAGTGGACTTGAGATATGGTTTGAGGTTGTGTCACTCCCATCCCTATAGTTTTCGGGGTGTGACAGGATAGTAGCTAACTTTGTGTCCCATCCCTACTTAGATAAGAATAGGGATGACAAAGCTCTCCTTCCATCCAAAAAACGAATCCTCAAACATAGATCAACGACAACATATTATCAAAATATATACACTTCCAACTTAAGTAAACCTAACAATTGTCATTTCAAACATGTATTAAATTGTCTCAACTCATACCCAAAATTTCAACTACTGAAATTCTTTGTTGATATCACTCTCATGCTACTAACTGCTGGCTTACAAACTTGAAAAAAGAATTTGAAATGAATGGATAAGCTACCACAGCTCAATAAGTACTACATATCTCTTCTAAGTAGATCAAACGCCCACTATGCATATTTGCAAAACAATACCGAGAGTCATTTAATTCAAATCCATAGTATAACATATGTACAATATCAAAAACGAATTTTATCTTTTCAACAAAGCTTTATACATATCAAGAATACTTATTTCAGTAGTAATATCAAAGCATATATCAATGGTGCAGTCAATTAATTAATCCTATCAATTCATATATCAATGGTTTATTCCATTGATTAATCTCATATCACATACTAGTAGAATATTACATGGATCCATCTCATCAAATCATATGTTAATAGTCCATTCCATTAACCAATTTATTGTTTAATATCAAACCTTGGTCACAACAAAATGCCCCATTGACAAGGCGACTAAGATTCCCTTAGTTGATGACTCGACCTAGAAGGATACCTAAAAAACAATTTACATACCCAGAAACCCCTAATCGTGTTCACGGTGATATTGAGCATCAAACCATCATCCTCCAAAATCGGAAATCAAATTCAAAATCCATCTCATAGATCATAATAAAGCCAAAACGTATATCCTTCACAAACAATTCTTTCCAAAAAACCAATCCAGAATCAGTAGCATAAGTCATTTTCACAATACCAAATATATACAATTTTACAATATAATACATTTCATAAATGAGATTCACAAATCAACACATATATCTTTTTTGCAATTTCTTTCATAAAGCATTTCTCAAATTATTTCACAATAATCAACTCATAAATCGTTCCCGAAAATGCCTTACATGCCATTACAAATATTTAAAATGTAGTAAATGCCTCATCCAGAATTTATACATAAAATATATCATAAACATCACTTTTGCCTTTTAACCAAATTACACATAATATGTCTAATCCTTTTTTTCATTTTCGAATGAGCTTAGAAATTCAAAAAATATAGAACCACTCGTTTGGGAATATATCCAAAACCAACTGCTTGATTTATTAGGGGCAAATTGTATACATACCGATACCTACGTAATTTGTATCCCTTTCTCATGCAACTCAGCTCAAACATGGAAATGAGGAAACAAAGCACATCAAGAGCATTCTTAAGTAACCAGAGCTCGTATCCAAGAGCAACTGATACTCAATAGCTGTTAGTTTCATCTGATTCCAGCTTAGGGTCCAATCGGGCGATGAATGCAGGGTCGAGGTTCTTGTACGGTGTAAATTCTTTGAGCCTCTCGAAGAATGATATCTGGAGACCGTTCCTCTGAGCAATTGGGGATCGCACCCACCCTGAGCGCTTTCCTTGCGCACCAGTCACTACAACAGTCGTATCCTCATTGGCCAAATTAGCTAGCACAATCATCGCCTCTGGCTCAGAAGTGGACGACGCATCGATGAGGAAAATATGACTGAAGTGTCCTGCGTTGATGCCTTCATTGTGTAGCCTGGAGCTACTCACAAAAGTCGAGAATATTACCTTGAATTGTTGGAGTTCCTGGAGTTGAGGGCAAGCGAAACACTCGCTTTCCTCTTTATAAAGACATGAAGGGAGAATGTCATCAGGCACGACACCTATCTTACGGAAAGCAGCATTCGCTCGAAATATTTCGGAATCTGGGATTTTGTCCTTCAAGCTTCTCATCAGAGCATCGCACGTTTTATTTATAGGCGCAGCCACAAGAATCCGAGAATCTTTAGAGCGTTGGTATACTTGCCACACAGCTTCCCTAACCACTACGCCAGCCCTTGATAGGCCTTGATCCCAGGTACAAAGAGGACCCTCCATGAGAAATGGTGCTGAACCTTTGAGAGCTAGAATCTGACGGATTGCGGATCTTTGCTCCAAGTGCACGCCATTTGAAAAATAGAAAGATGGCAAGGCAAACGAATCACGTCTGACTGGACATTCAGGGAAAAGGAAGTTGTGGAATGAAGGATCGGTGGCAGCTTCAACTGCTTGATGAGCTCTCTTCAAGCAAACTCTATTGAAAGAAAAGCTGATGTTGTATCTGCTGCTTGAATGATGCTGGGAGTGAAATTCATCTCCAAACTTTGCTAAAACGATGGAACTCTTCTTCACTCGATATACAAAACCCTGCTTTTCGAAATAGAAGATTAATACCAAGAAGGAGTACAAATGACACTCAACTAAACGTTTTATGCATCAAACGAAGGTAATTAACTGAGATTGCTGCAAGACTCTGCAAAAGAATAGCAGCAGAAGAGTCTGCATCTATTTCTTACCGATGGAAACAGTACAAACTAAATGCCTCCTCTATAGTAATACAAGCCTTCCTTGTTCCAGCCCCTCAAATTTGAGACGTTGCATGGACGGAATAGCAATTCGAAATATAAAGTAACCAGAATTTTGTCAAATTCGGGAAAGAACAATTTCTGAGAGAGGCGTTGGTGTGTGTTCGCACACGCAAGGACATGGTTTTGCACGTGCACATGCTTATGCTTGTCAGTGGGTGGCATGCATCTGCGAAGATAGTCGTGCAGACATTTGTAGGCCTTCATGGAAGCTGCCACACTTCACACTGAAACAAGATTCCTGGCGAACATATCATAATCAAGTGATCTTAACATGAAGACCGCTGTATTTTTCAGCGCTCAACTATCAGAAAGATTTCACTGATGATCGAAAAAATTGGAGCCACTGTATGGCCGTTCAATTATCATCAAAAAGTAAATCAATGAAGAAAAAGCAGATGCAAAAGCACAATCAGCAAACAGATGGGAGGTGAAATATGACATTTCTAAACAGAGCACAATACTAACATCTTAATTTAATCTTGAATGTACTTGAAAAGGACTAACCTGAAACTGTGTATCGCTCTTGTCCAGGGGCTTTGCAAAAACAAAATCCCTTGATAGAAGGAAGGGTCGATGCTCTGGTATGGATTCCATCTTGAATTTGACAAAAGTTACACGGACTTTCTCCCCACAAAAATCATTGTCCCCTATATTCTTGTTAATAGTCAATTGATCCAGCTCCAAAGTGACATCCTTCAGAATGAAATTAGTCCATTTCTGATTCAAATACAAGAATGATTTTAGACCATCATAAAAGCAAATCCTGAATTATTCACAGGGAAGACCTACGTCTGCTCAAAGTGTTAGAGTCATCTTAAAATGAATTAGTTTACAATACATGATGCTTCACAGCAGTAAAGGTAACTCAAATTCCTACTCCATCAGAGACTGTTGCATTTATAACCAAAGTTTCATCTTAAAAGCAGGTCATTTCATTGCTCCTGAAAAAAGCAAGCATGGTGAAATGGGGCATGAGTGCTTGACAACTCTGATTATCCATCAACAAATAGGTTCGATCAACCTCGAAGTTTGCATATGCAAGTGACATGACAAAAATAAAAAAACAGATATTAAACTTTGCATGCATTGTGCTACACTTCGTAGCAAATCCTCAGTAAGACCTTGATCCTCAAGGCTTGTTTGTGGTCACCTTCCTTCTTGATCTCTTAGTCTTTTTATTCCCCTTTTGACCTTCGCCCTCATCAGAGTCACATCTCCTCACTTGAACGTTGAAGGTCACTTTTGCATGCTCTAGACAAGCTGAGACGAGCTTCTCTCTTAATCAGGAATGTGCGACAAAGCAGACAAATTGTCCACACCCCACTGCTAAATAGCCCAATATTGCAGATCAAGAAGCTTCTACTAAAATTTTAATTCCATGGCCACGAATAAGCTGAAGATTACTTAAACACAGAAATCAACAGAGAAATTTAGCATGCTACATTTAAATGAGAAGATCATATGCCGCTTTCCAACTTGGGAATCCGAAGTAAGCATGGCCAGTAACTTATGAAGGTCTCCGCCACACAGTACGAGCAGTTAACCGATCTAAAATCTTGCAAAGTGATCCAGAATCCGTGATACTCATAACATCTCGTGGCATAGACACGGGAACTACATGTGTCAAGCTTACATAAGTTGCACATTTGAACTTGTCAACGCCTCTTCCCATAACTAGTCTTCCCTTATTGCATATCCTCTGACACATATCCTCTTCTCTCGCCTCTCTAAACCATCTATTTGCAGTCGTTACCATTTGGAAGATTGATTGTACAATGGGATCGAACGCATTCGGAGCGCACACAAAATCTGGGGACACCATTCAGCCTGACCCGGTAAGTAAATGCTTACACATCCTTGGGAAAATGAAGCGTATGCTTGTTTTGGGTAATATTGTGGGTGTCACTATGACCATGTTAAAATAGACTCCACCGGTTTCACACCCAACTCCATATCAACATGGATTTTTCCAGGTCTTCCAAGTCAAAATTTCTCTGAAAAATGAGGTCATGACATTGCAGTGGCTGGCAGCTATCCTAATGAACCTATATGAGAGCAAGCAATAATTAACAAGTACTGCTACCGGCTTCATCCACCACACTTGATTACATTCTCACATTGCAAGTAGTCATAAAAGATTGGGAGGATGGATAGAAGGATTTCAACCTCTCTACCAAACTGGCATTGTCACATGTGGCACTAACATTATCGCCAACCATTAATTTTCACAGCAAAAGGGTCATGCATCGCCGTTACCTCCATATAGAAGTCCTCTGCATATAGAAGAGCTGCAAAATAATCCCTATATGTTGATGGAGATAGTGGTTTCTGGAGAACGCCAGGCACAATGTCTCGCTTTATCAAATCTTCAATATCCTTGGGGATGCTGTAAATAGGGGAAGTATCTTTCTGAACATAAACAGTCTCCTTCTGCTGATTCTGCAAAACTGGGGAAACTGTACATAAGACTGGCTTGAATTGTTTAGCAGAACTTTCTCGTGTTTTTGGGGTATGAGAGGTTGTTCCTGACGAAGAAGGAGAATGCACATAAGATGGAGATGGTTCATCGGAAGGCCGAGGCAGTTTTACTACATTCTGATTCAAGTGAGTGGATGTTGGTGGTGGTTTGGTCCCCGAAACAAATGGATCGCTAGATTTTGATACAGAAGGGGATGGTTTAGTAGCCGAAGGGGTTGCTTTGAAAGGAGATGAAGTTGGCAGGTATGTTTTCGAAAGAGAAGGATGTACCAAGTGAGGTAAAGACGGCTTATTCAAAGATCGAGATGACTTTGACACATGCTGATTCGAGTAAGCCGGAATGGCCGCAGGTTTGGCCGGGGAAACAAATGGGTCACTAGAAGTGGCGGTTGATGGCTTTGATACAGAAGGGGATGGTTTTGGAGAACCGGAAGGGACTGCTTTGAAAGGAGATGTGACATGAGAAGACTGAGATGAGCCCCCAGCAGTCCTCCTCAAATTTGGCTCACTTTCAGGGGTGATCTGGTCAAAGGATTGTGAACGGTTCGTTGCTTCTGGTTCATTCCTTTGACGATGGTGATGACCATCTTCTTCCTTAAAACCGAGGATGCGATCAAGCAGTTTCCATGCCAAAAACAGAGGAACAACGACAAAAAGAGCCCTCATTTTTTCCTCTCCTTCGAACAACGCAGTGAAAAGGTCGAATGAAGGTCGAACAGAGGCAAATTCGAAAGGAAGCAGTGAAAAGGTCGAATGAAGGTCGAGCAGAGGCAAATTCGAAAGGAAACTTCACGATGCTGCCTTCATGATATCAATGTGTGATCAGATTCAGATGGCGAATGGGAAGAAGCGAAAGATCAAGAATGATGGACTTACTTTTGGAGGTTGCAGAAAAAGGTTGAAACCTTTTTTGGAATTTTCTCTTTTGGACAGTGTAAGTGAAGAGCAGGGGAAGGACCAAGAGAAGCAGTTGTCTTCACTGCAGATCTTTCTCGGACTGAATTAGTCGCCCCATAGGTTGCTGGATTCCAACGCTAACTACCTTAAACGAATATATCAAATCACTCTATCTGTGAAGAGCAGGGGAAGGACCAAGAGAAGCAGTTGTCTTCACTGCAGATCTTTCTCGGACTGAATTAGTCGCCCCATAGGTTGCTGGATTCCAACGCTAACTACCTTAAACGAATATATCAAATCACTCTATCTGTGAAGAGCAGGGGAAGGACCAAGAGAAGCAGTTGTCTTCACTGCAGATCTTTCTCGGACTGAATTAGTCGCCCCATAGGTTGCTGGATTCCAACGCTAACTACCTTAAACGAATATATCAAATCACTCTATCTATCTGTGAAGAGCAGGGGAAGGACCAAGAGAAGCAGTTGTCTTCACTGCAGATCTGTTAAAAAAGTGATCCATACTACACTAGACGACACTTTGATGCAGCCCGCATTAAAGACCAGCTCTCTCGACCAAAAAGATTGGCCCGCATTCAAGCTCGACGAAACCGAGAAGCTGCCCGCATTAAAGACCAGCTCTCTCGACCAAAAAGATTGGCCCGCATTCAAGCTCGACGAAACCGAAAAGCGGTATCGACATCTTGAGTCCATCCCGGAAGTTTGAAAGACACCTTGGAAGCTCACGTGACGCTTTTACTAGTTTATAGTTTCCATGCCCTTTACTATATCTCTTTAATGCTCCTTTATTTCTCCTAGTTTCAATCCTCTATCTTTATTTCTTGGATGATATAAGCCCAATTTCTTGTAGAAGACAAACGACTTTTGATGAATGAAAAAAACTTTGCTTTGAAGCAAGTATCGTGAACCTTGTAGAGTTCATCCCCTTGAAAACCTATAAGAGTTTTCACTCCGTCCTTGAAGAGTCAGAGCTTTCGAAATATGCATTCTTGAAGAGTTGCAGTCATCGATCTAGAAGAATCGGTGCCCCCTCAACTTCGTTGGAGGCCTAGAAGAGCAACCAACGGAGTCTCTGTCTTTTCCTGTTCTGTTTGTTACTTCCAACCCAATTTCGACTATCCTACAGTGCTTATTTCAGAAAACCCAAAACAGAGAAATTGTAGATCCAGAAGTATTTGTTCATTTGGCTTTGGAATCAGGTTGATCCGATCTGTATCGACAGAGATACGACTGTTCTCCTGAGCTTGCGCAGTGTCGAAATTTCTGTTCGTCCAGTTTCTTGTGTGCAAGTCACTCTCCCGATCCTGCTGTTTGAGAAAGCCTACCCTAGGCTTGCATCATTTGGTATCAGAGCTTAGGAGGAGAGGACAATGCCTCCAAGACAAGCTAGGCGTCGTGGCAGCAGAACCCTTCCCCTCAATGAATTGCACACACTCGCTGAGAATATGCAACAACAAATTGACGAATTGACGCAAGAAGTTCAACGATTGAGGGCTGAAGCAAATAATTCTCCACCCCCATTCCAGGACTAAAGATTCCCATGGTGACTCTTCCTCTTCGGAGAGTGTTCAATCTATTCACGGTCGAAGGCATGTTCGACATCGTTTACAACATATTCGTGAGCCAGATTGGGAAAAGGAAGTCAAGAAAGATGTTCCAGAATTTACAGGTAATGAGTCTCTTAATGAAATTGTTGATTGGCTAACACTTGTGAATGAGGTGTTTGAGCATCGAAATATTCCGGAGAATCATTGAGTTGGGATCATTGCTATGCAATTCCGAGGCAAGGCGATTGCTTGGTGGAGACGTGAAAAACAAACTCGCCAAGCCGTTGGCAAAGCACAAGTCACTTCGTGGAGAAAGATGGAGGGCAAGATTCAAAAATATTTTCTTCCCAAAGGATATAAGAGAGAGCTCTACCAACGGTACCAAAATCTAAAACAAGGTACACGAACGGTGGACCAATACACCGATGAATTCAATGAGTTGGTGATTCGTAACAATATCCAGGACCCAAAGGATGTGCTTGTGAACAAATACTTGAACGGTCTTCAATTTTACATTCAAGACGCCTTGGAAGTCCTCGACATTTGGGACTTAGGAGATGCACACCAATGGGCACTCAAAATGGAGCGCTCTCATTCTCAGAGACAGCAATCTGCTAGTAAGCCTTCTACTCAACCCCATGTTTCGAAGCAACTTGCTACATCGGAAATATGTTGCTATTCTTGTGGGGAGTTGGGTCATCGCGCTAGCAATTGTCGAATCATTAAGAATCGACCAGCCGATAAAGCCTTTTTGGTGGATGATGATTCTAATGAGAATGCTGAGAATCCGCTTGAAGAGGAGTTGAAAAATGATGAAGAAGCTGCGGATGATGAACAAATAGTGCATGCTGACACTGGTGAACTTCTTATGGTGAGGAAAATTTTTCTTACTCCTCGAGACAACACTAGAGATAGGTGGTTGCGTACCAATATTTTTCATTATGCTTGCACAATCATGGGAAAGGTGTGTCAATTAATTATTGACTCTGGTTGTTGTGAGAATATAATTTCTGAAGTAGCAGCAAACAAGCTAAAGTTAGAATTAAAAACGCACCCTACGCCTTATAAAATGTTGTGGTTGAAGATAGGTGCTGAGGTAACTGTTTCAAAACGATGCCTTGTCAATCTATCCATTGATTATGTTTATAATGACAAGATATGGTGTGATGTTCTACCGATGGATGCTAGTCACATTATTCTTGGTCGACCATGGCAATTCAATAAGAAGACTATGCATGATGGTTATTGAAATACATATTCTTTTGAATTTGGAGGCAAGAAGATTACATTGGCACCTAGTAGGGTGGGAGATTCTTCTGATGATGATGGCGAGAATTCGAGGACGAATTCTTTTAAAGATGGGGAGGATGATGCAGCCCGCATTAAAGACCAACTCTCTCGACCAAAAAGATCGGCCCGCATTCAAGCTCGACGAAACCGAGAAGCTATATCGACATCTTGAGTCCATCCCGGAAGCTTGAAAGACACCTTGGAAGCTCGCGAGACGCTTTTACTAGTTTATAGTTTCCATGCCCTTTACTATATCTCCTAGTTTCAATGCTCCTTTATTTCTCCTAGTTTCAATGCTCTATCTTTATTTATTTGATGATATAAGCCCAATTTCTTGTAGAAGACAAACGACCTTTGATGAATGAAAAAAAACTTTGCTTTGAAGCAAGTATCGTGAACCTTGTAGAGTCCATCCCCTTGAAAACCTAGAAGAGTTTTCACTCCATCCTTGAAGAGTCGGAGCTTTCAAAATATGCATCCTTGAAGAGTTGCAGTCATCGATCTAGAAGAATTAGTGCCCCCTCAACTTCGTTGGAGGCCTAGAAGAGCAACCAACGGAGTCTCTGTCTTTTCCTGTTCTGTTCGTTACTTCCAACCCAATTTCGACTATCCTACAGTGCTTATTTCAGAAAACCAAAAACAGAGAAATTGTAGATCCAGAAGTCTTTGTTCATTTGGCTTTGGAATCAGGTCGATCCGATCTGTATCGACAAAGATACGACTGTTCTCCTGAGCTTGTGCAGTGTTGAAATTTCTGTTTGTCCCGTTTCTTGTGTGCAAGTCACTCTCCCGATCCTGCTGTTTGAGAAAGCCTACCCTAGGTTTGCATCATACTTGCTTATGAATTAAGTATACTTAATGGAGAAGGAAGAAGTTGGCAGCAACAATTTGCTTCATGCAAAAGGAAAATGAAAGTCAACAAAAGTGGCTGGGAGCTGCATCATATAGAAAAATGGAGAATAAGGAAGAAGGAACGAGAAGATTGGAAGAAAGAAGAAAATGAAAGCAAAGTCCAACTTGGACTTTGACTAGAAGAAAAGAGCTGCAACGAGCAGAAGCTAAAGAACGCAAGCTGAAATTTTATATTGATTCTTGTACTCAAAGTCGGTAGAGAAGGCGGTGAATTCACGCCTATAAATAGGAGTTAGCAGATGTTGTTCTACGTAGCCAAAAACTAGAAATACTCCCCTCTTTGTAATAACAACTATCATAATAAAGTTTTTTTCATATTTCCTTGCCATTGTAGTCCACTTATATCCACCCATATTTCACAAATACACACTTGCACACACACACACGCTTCTGCAAAAATCCGACAAGATCTTTCTCGGACTGAATTAGTCGCCCTACTAGCTGCTGGATTCCAATGCTAACTACCTTAAATGAATATATCAAATCACTATATCTATCTATCTATCTTTAGTGGAAAAATTCCAAATAAAAATTTGAAGTGCTCTTATTTTCTCAAATAAGGAGTTCAAGTGGATTTTATTTCACGTAAAGATCTAAAGTATCATTGTTTTTTTTTCAAATAAGAGCCTAAAGTGACCATATCAATCTCAAAAAATAGTCTAACATCGCCGACCAAAGGACATTTTCATTTTTACTTTTTAAAATTTTTTCCTTTTCCTTTTCTTTTATCTTTTATCTTTTTCCCTCTTCCCTTCACCGCCCAAGGCGGAGGTCGCCGAACTCAGGTGAGGGCAACCATTGCCCTCACCTGGACTGGCTAGATCAAGGGAGGGTTGTTGTCGCCTGCCTAGGCGAGGGTGATCCTTGCTTGACGTTAACAAGGGTAGCTCTTGCCTGAGGCCGGCAACCTCTGCTGACCATCGACCAAGAGTGATGATAGCCAATGGAGGGAAGAGGACAAAGAAAAAGAAAAGGTAAAAATTAAAAAAAAATTAAAAAATACTTAGAATTGTTTTGATTAAAATAACCCCTTCTCTGATGGCTGAAATAGTCACCAACGGGCCGAAAGTCTTTATTTTAGACGATTTGGCCACTTTAAACTCTTTCTTGAGACAATTTGATCACTTTAAGCCCTTATTTGATATAATATTCACTTGAAATCCTTATTTAAGAAAATTAGAGCGTTTCAAGCCTCTATTCAAAATTTTATCTATTTTATTTTATTACATTATTCTTGCTTTGTGTCATTATCACATGACATTTATATAACACACACACACACACACACACATATATATATATCACATGGTATGCATTTGATAGATAAGTATTATTTTAATGATTCGTCACTCCTCAATTTTTGTCTATTCTTAATTAAAAAAAAATAACAAGATAAGTTATTCGCCATCTCAATTATGATAGAAACTCTTATAATGAATTTGAAACAATATTAGGATGGAAAAATAGTAGTTATCTTGAAACTCATCGAGCTTAAAGAATGCAATAATATTACTAATTTAATAATAAAGAAATTCAGAGGGATCGCATATAACTTAGGTGTAGTTTATGTTGTTGGCCCTCCCCGCCACCGCTCCATCGATGGTGAGGCCATTGATGATGAGGGCGACCTGCCCTCGTGCGGCCAACAACGATGGTCTCCATCGCCGTCCTAGTAGTGAGTGCCAGCGTAATTTCTCCCAAAGGATCATTAATGATATTAATCCATAAATAATTAAGAAGTCACCGAATATGTAATTGAAATCAAAGAAGACCTGTATTTTTTATTTTTATTTTTAAGTATGGTGCTTCTAAATTATAGCAGTGTGCACACAATTATGTACTTTTGCGATAATTTTTTTACTTAATACAACAACACATCGTAATATGTTGTAATGATGGCATGTTGTTGGTATAATATGTGTGATGTTCACTTGAAAATTTATATATTGAAATGAATGATAATGGAATAGTGAAAAAAATGATGTGTGCTGTTTGGATGATTTTCCCATGAATTTTTCAATCCTTTAATTGACTCTCGTGTATATTTCATTTTATTATTATTCCTACTCTTTTCATTTTTTGTCCTTTGCATATTGTAAAATATTGCACGGAAAAAAATCATGGGAGAATCAGCGCTGTAGCTAGGGCCATCCTCTTTGTACTTTCTTTCGTATGTATTCGGTCTTCATGTCCATGTAAGTCCTATGCTTTTATACATGTAAATGCCTTGCACTGCAGGGCTTGCAGGATCCTCGTGTGGCAAAATTGCAAGGGAACAACGATTTGTTTAAACAGCGCGAACGATGCTTCTGATTACATTTGCTGAGGGAAATACTTATCGATTGGTTCCATTCGTTTATGTGCTTTCTCTGTTGAGCATTCCTATGACTGTTTTTGTTGCATAAAGCATCGAAGAAGAAAAGCATAGCAGATGAAGCCGGGGCAATCTTGCCGGCAAAGCTGAAGCAATCATCTCCGACAAGTTAGCCCCAACTGACGACATGTCATTATGCAGATCATCATATCGCAATTTTGTCACTGGAAAACTGCTGCTTGGACAATGTAGCATGCAGCTAGTGATGCTAGTCATGTACGTCTTTGGTCAAAGGTGATTCCATTTATGAATCAGAAGTTTTAGTGCATAAAGACAGTGATTGAGCTCATTCAAGGTAAAAGAAAAGGGTTGAAGCAGAGGTTTTAATGTGGATATCAGCTGTTAATATTTCTACGGCCCGTGCCTTGTCATTCTTCGTTAGAACTGGTAAGATGTCCGAAAATCATTCGTGACTTTCCTAGAATTTCTTTAAAAAAAAAAAAAAATTGGTGTCTGTTAGCTTTTTCTGCTTATCCTCCCTGTCATTTAGATCTCCATTTCAGTATGGGAATGTTAGAGCAGATGCTGGTAACTTTTCTCAAGATGAGAGGGAGAGGAACAAAAAGTGGCCGTTGATTTAAATCTTTTATCCTGAGCACTCCAATTTAACACGAGAGTTGATGGTTCAAACTAAGTGCGTGCATCATATGTGCCATCAGAATTGTACCATGATCTTTTCCATGAATCAATCCAATCTCCCTGTTCCTCCACATTGCAGTATCAATTCCTAGCTCGAAGGCCTGAGACATGTATCACATCGTTTATCGAACAACTTGAAGATGGGGGCGTTAGGTGCCGGCAGCTTCTGGAGAACTCGAGGAGAAACTTTTGAAGGAAATAGCTATTTAATTAAATGAGACTCAAGCATTGGAGAAGAGAAGCTGTGAAATTCAAGATGAACTTTACAACTGAATTACAAACAAAAAACCAACCTGCTTGGTTTCTATCCCTTTCTCACGCGGCTCAGCTCAAACATGGAAAATGAGAAAAAAAAAAAAAAGCACATCAAGAGCATTCTGAAGTAGCCAGAGATTGTATCCAACAGCAACTGATGCTCAATAGGACAGGCAGCTGTCAGTTTCATCTGATTCCAGCTAACGACCAAATCATGCAATGAATGCAGGGTCGAGGTTCTTGTACGGTGTAAATTCTTTGAGCCTCTCAAAGTATGATATCTGGAGACCATTCTCCTGAGCAATCGGGGATCGCACCACCCAAAAGCGATTTCCCTGCGCTCCAGTGATTGTAAGAGTTGTATCCTCGTTGGCCAAATTAGCTAGTGTTGGGATTAACGGATTCCCAAAAACCGGATTCAACACTAAATCGAACCCCTAAACTGAATGTGGAAGACGAAACCCGGGAAAATCACATATCACCGATCCTATAGCACACCACGGATTCGAGCTTACCTTGTTAGCCACAGATTAAACACCAATGCTGAAGTGAGGAAGAGAAATTGGCCATGTTCGATCCGATGATGCCAATTCGCTTGGAAGGGGAGAAGAAAGTTGCCTTGTGCTTACTGTTTCTTCTATTTGAGAGAGAGAGAGAGAGCGTTGGAAAGAGAGGGAGACGTACGTACGTTAATGCCAAAAAGGTACGTTCTCCCTCTCTCTCCTCCCTTATATATGTCCCTCTAAAAAACAATTGATCGTGCCCCTTCGTCCATGGGCCCTACTCTTGTGGGCCGGGCTTTTAGGCCCAACATGGGCGGACAGGCCTTAAGCCCAACATTAAAAATCATCATCTCCCACTCGCACATGGTGGGCTGAACAAAATTCTCTTTTACCTCTCTTCAACATTCATACCGGTGAATAATCCGTGCAACCAGCATACTTAGAGAGCTTGTTGCCATATATCTGTTAGGAATATATAGTAGCTCATAATGGGCATCACATCCTGAGTAGATTTAGTATGCAGTACCCTAGATCGATCGATCACATTTATATCTCTCTTGATCTCTTTTAAACAATGATATATATATATATATATATATATATATATATATATATATATTGTATTCACAATTATGATTATCCCAAAGACAGTCATAATTGGTTAACCAGTGAATACAAAACCACAATGTGATTCTCCAAATTCGATCTTCCTCTTTCCTTCAAACTCTCAATTTCAGTTCAGCTTGCTTTTCTAGAAATGTCCCATTAGATCGAATCAACTCATGATCATTGGCAACATCCTAAGATAGCAAACATTAAATAAAAATCTTGAGAATAAGTAAGAGTCATGAGGGGACTAAAAAATTGAGGAACTCTTTTCCTCAAGAGTCTCACACGACATAAAAGTTGAGATCAAACTTTTGCCACTCTTATTGGTCGTCTCATGCATACGTAGTATGAAATACGTATTACAGTATTAACTCCTTTCCCATGGAGCGTATGTCTACACTTTCAATACCGTACAGATGATAGTTCAGACATACCCGATGTCTAACTTGAGTTCACATATCTACTCATTCACAAAATTCATCAGAACTCACATCTGGCATCATAGACAGATAAAGTAAAATATGTGGGTTATTTTACTTTTGGACGTAGTAAGTATTATATCCTCATCTTAACACCCAATTAAGGCGACATACGTATTTTAAGCTTGAGGTATCGATTATCACCTAGATAATAAGTTTAAAAACAGTCTCATCTCTATTTATCATACAGTAAATAGAGGCGATTACCCGTGTGAGTGGGCTAATCTTATATCTGTCCGACATACTTTCTCAAGTTAAAGTAATGCACTGAGCATTAAGATGCATAAAGATCAAACAAAGATTCATAGGCATTGATGATGAAAACACAAATTCATCAAATGTGAACACTTAGGAAATTACAATATTCAGTACATCAGCCTCTACGCAATCCTAGAGATTTCATATGGCCACAAAAACACATCTCTAGGTATTGGCTTTGTCATAGGATCTGCTACCATTCTATGCGTAGTATGTACTCGAAGTTCACATATTTTCGTGCAATCATATCCTTGACAAAAGTTATACTTGGTATCTATAGGTTTGGTCTTGCCATGATATTTTGGATATTTGGTGTACACTTTTGCTGCTTGGCTATCACAGTTAACCAACAATGAATCTGCAGCACTTCTAATAACACATAAATAATCCAAAAAATCTCTTAAGCCAAACATCTTCTTATATTGCTGCTAATAATGCCACGAACTCAGTTTCAATCGTGGACAAGGCTATACATTTTTGTTTCTTACTGCTCCAACATATGATGCCATTATTCGGTAAGAAAACAAACCTAGAGGTAGATTTTCTTTCATCTAAATCTCATCTCCAATCAGCATCAGAATAGCCTTAGAGTCGCAGATCCTTTCCATAATAACTCAGCGTATAATCAGCAGTCCCCTTTAGATACCTTAGTATTCATTTAACGGCTTTCCAATGTGCTGGACCAGGATTGGATTGGTATCTACTCACCATTCCAACTGCATAACATATGTCAGGTCTTGTACACATCATAGCGTACATCAAGCTCCCAACAGCACTAGCATAAGGAATATGTTTCATTTGTTCCTTCTCTTATGGAGTCCTTGGACACAGTCTATGGCTCAATCCTTCACCTTTTGCAATGGGAGTGTCTATGAGTTTACAATCCCATATCATTCATCTCAAAGTTGGAAGACAACCAACTTTTGACAGTATTGACAAGCTCCATATTGCTTTCGGCAATTAGTATATCAACATATAATGATATGATCACAAATTGATCATTGGATCTTTTGATACATATACAATTATCCGCATCTATCATTGTAAAATCATATGCCATTATGGCATTATGAAATCGTATATACCATTGTCTTGATGACTGCTTAAGGCCATATATCGACCTCAAAAGTCAACATACCTTTTCTTATTGGCCTTTCACTATGAAACCAGCTTGTTGTTCCATATATGTTCCTTCCTCTAATTCTCCATTGAGGAAAGCAGTCTTTACATCCATTTGATGTAACTCAAAATCCATACTAACCACTATTGCTAGAATTATGCGAATCGAGGTAAATGTCACTACAGGAGAAAATGTTTATTCATAATCAATTCATTCTTGTTGATTATACCCATTCGCCACAAGGTGAGCCTTATGCCTTTATATCGAGCCATCAACTTTACGCTTTATTTTGAGAACCCATTTGTTCCCAATAGCTTTGCGTCTTATTGGAAGATCAACCAGTTCCAAACTTGGTTTGAATTCATTGACTCCATCTCCTCTTTCATTGCATAAATCCATTTTTCCTTACTAGGGCAATTCAGAGCCTTATTAATATTTCTTGGCTCATCCTCATCTTGCGAAGCAATTATAAAAGTTTCCCCTTCAATGTCAAAACGTCGACGGGGAATAGTTTGGCGACTTGTTCACCGTATGGGAGATTGTACACTTTGCACATCATTCCCCATTATGCTCCCACTTAGATTAGATAATGATAACGTTGTCTCATCATGTGGTTGCAATCGAGAATGAGTTGAATTCAATTCATCACTTCTCATATTACTCCCACTTGGACGAACTCCACTAATATCATTATCTTGATTCAAGGTTTCAAATAGGGGTAATCTTCCCCTATTTCACCCTTCTTAGGAAATTCATTCTCTAAGAATGTGACATCCCGTGATTTGAATTCAGTTATACTCCCACTTTCCTGCTCACCTATGAACACATACCCTTTCGAGTGTTCGGAGTATCTCATTAAAATACTCTACTTTCCTTTAGGACCCAATTTCCCAAACTTGTGAGATGACTCATGAGTATAGGCAGCACAACCCCATGGCTTAAGAAAACTTAAGTCCGGTTTTCTACCTGTCCATAACTCATATGGAGTTGAACTAACTAATTTGGAAAGCACCCGGTTAAGTATATAGGCAGCAGTTAACAATGCATCACTCCAAAAAGTGATATGTAAGTTAGCATACGCCATCATGGACCTAACCATTTTCAGTAAGGTTATGTTTCTTCTTTCCACAACACCATTTTGTTGAGGAGTATACGAAATAGACAACTGTGTTTCTATTCCTTTTTCATTACATAATTTTCTGAACTCATCAGATAAATATTCTCGACCTCGATCGGATCACAATGCTTTTATCTTCTTGTCTAATTTGATTTTCTACCAAGTTCATAAACCTTTTGAAACAACTTAATGCTTCAGATTTATGAGAAATCAAATAGACATATCCGAATCGAGTATAATCATCTATAAAAGTGATGAAATAAATAGCCCCATGACTTCCTCTCACATTCATTGAACCACAGACGTCAAAATGGATTAAATCCAGAGGAAATTCAGCTTTTTTACCTTTTTCTAAATGGTTTCCTTGTCGTTTTCCCTACTAGGCAATGCTCATATATGGACAAATCGACTTTTTCAATGTTGCCCAATAAGCCCTCTTTGGCCAGTCTATTCATACGATGTTGGTCAATATGGTCAAGTCTAGCATGCCACATAATCACATCATTATCATATGAAGTAGAAGGTGTGAAACAAGGGAATAACAAATATTGACATCACTACAGTCAACATTTAGTACAATAAAACCATCTAGAAAATGACCACAACCATAGTAGTTTGTATCCAAATACAAATCTACACCGCTATTACAAAAGTTCACACTAAAACCAAGCTTAACCAACACCAAAACAGACACAAAATTTCGACGAATCTCCGGAGCATATAGAACATCATGTAGGAACAAGTTGCATCCACCACGCATGTTCAATTGGCAGGTGCCAATCCCTTTAACTTCAGCTCTGGAGTTGTTTCCCACATAGATCCACTTAGTTCCAGTTGGTATTCGTCGGAATTCCACGAAGGATCCTCTATCCTTCACTACATGGTCTGTTACTCCTGAATCTACAGTCCACAAAGGATTGGATTCAGCCAATAATACAGAACTTGATATATAAGCAAAGTTCTCAAATGTACAAGAGGTGTTTACTTTCTTTGGCTCACGACAGTCGTGAGCATAGTGACCTTTCTTGTCACAATTGTAACACCTCACCCTTGACATTTTATTCACTTGAGGACGTTTTCCTCTCTTATGTTGGTTAACTCTTGATCTCTTGCAATAAGGACTTGATCCTTTGCATTCCCACATATTGAACGAATCAATACGCTTGCGCTTAGAGCTCAAAGCCCTTTCTGAGCTAGAACCAGCATTGCAAATATCTATTTTCGGCTCACATGCCGTTAAGCAGTCCTCTACCAGCTCAAGGTGGCGCACAACATCCTCAAGATCTTCCATAACATGGTCAAGAGCTTCTAATGCTTCTTGTTTTTCCAGCACATATTGAATCTTCATATTCAATATTTCACAATTGTTGCCGTTCATATCAGCAATTACGTTCTTAGTTGCTGAAACCATCGATATGAACACATCATACATATATGCACGAATAATTAATGCCTATCATTTATGCATCCACTTTGCACAGACCCATCATATCAATGAATAATTTCAAGTAAGGTTTCAGAATCAAAATGTCACTATGTTTCCAATCATCCTCCAAAAATCCTAACTTAAAACTATTATTAATATAATTGTCTTATGCAAAATAAATTCTGTGAAGTTACAAAAACTTCTATGAACTACCCACAGCAGTCAACAATAATAGAAAGCAAATAATATCTAACATCCAATAGAATAACAATGCTTTCACATAATACAACTATCCATTACACTAAGTAATATATACAAAGCAAAATATCAACATAGAAAGAGATATTCAACACTCAAAAACATCTCAAACTAATCTAAGAAATAAATAGGGAAAGTCCCTTCTAATCTATCAGTTAAAATATCTAAGAAATTTGAAGGCACATTTGCCAACCATGGAAAAGCTTTTGGAGAGCTCTCATGTCGCCTCCAAGGCGTATTCACTCTGCGCCATGTGGCGCTCAATCTAAGAGTTGAAGTTTTGGCTAACTCAATCATATAGTACTCTCTAACAAAAGCTACCATTAGCCTCCTATAACCCGGGACCACGTTGACCTCCCATAGCCGATCTAACACTGCTTGCCATTCAGGTGGAAGAGTGTTCATCAAAGCCGGCACCTTCTCAAAATCCGGCATAAGATAATTTTTCCAGATGATTTCTTGTATCATCTGATTGACCCTGACCACGTGTGATACTAAATCACCGTCATGCCACCGATAATCAGCTAACTCTGTCATCATCCTTTTAAGTCTTGTTTTTCCTTCGTCCGTTCTCGGGATTGCAGGTATCCGTGCATAACACATCATAGTTCCTACAACAAATGCAGAACTAAAAAATAGATCACTTATAATCCACAATAAACAAAATGGAAAATACATAATTTTTCATGATTCATGCAACAAATACAGAATAAAAAATGGATTACCTCTAACCCACACAGACATAATTGAAAAAGAAACAAATTCCCTTTTCTTTTTTTGTCAACGGTCAACGGTCGTCGGTCAACGCAGGTCAACGGTCGCCGGTCGTCGGGCTTGCCGGTCGGACCGGACGCCTCGGTCGGATCGAGTCGGACAAACCGACCGGCACGTGCCGCGCGAGTGCGCGGGTTGACGTCACACAAACGTCAGCTGGCACGTGCCGTGCGCGTGCGTGGGCTGACGTCACGCAGACGCCAGCCGGCACGTGCACGGCATGCGCAGGCTTCCATGCGGGTCGGGTCAGGTCACCGTCGGGTTGGGTCGCGGCCGTTCACCGGCCGGCCATCGGTCGACGGCAATGACGTCATCCCAGCGGTTAGCGTGATGTCACAGTGACGTCAGCACGCGCCGGTTCGCCAATCGCCGGGCACGCACGTGCCGGTTCACCAACCGGCATGTGTGGCGCACGCGCTGGCGGAGCCAGCGCTTCCGGCGCGTCGCGCCCACGCGCAGCGGCTTCGGCCGAGCGTGTGGGCGTGTCCGGCGTCACCCGGTGACACACGACATGTCGTCGAACTCGTCTCTCGACGAGCTCTTTCACCCTATGCCTTTAGAAATTTATTTGGACTTACGAAAAGTCAAAAAAGGACGAACAGTGCTCAGGTGTCGGGATTTTGCGCCCCGATCCGTGTCGGCCGAAAATTTTCGCGAAAATTCGATCAAAAAACATGAAAGGGGTCAGGAAAACATGAACTAGGGCTCTATTACCAATGTCGGGATTAACGGATTCCTAAAAACCGGATTCGACACTAAATCGAACCCCTAAACTGAATGCGGAAGACAAAGCCCGGGAAAATCACGTATCACCGATCCTAAAGCACACTATGGATTCGAGCTTACCTTGTTAGCCATAGATTAAACACCAATGCTAAAGTGAGGAAGAGAAATTGGCCATGTTCGATCCGATGATACCAATTCGCTTGGAAGGGGAGAAGAAAGTTGCCTTATGCTTACTGTTTCTTCTATTTGAGAGAGAGAGAGAGCGTTGGAAAGAGAGGGAGACGTACGTACGTTAATGCCAAAAAGGTACGTTCTCCCTCTCTCTCCTCCCTTATATATGTCCCTCCAAAAAACAATTAATCGTGCCCCTTCGTCCATGGGCCCTACTCTTGTGGGCCGGGCTTTTAGGCCCAACATGGGCGGACGGGCCTTAAGCCCAACATTAAAAACCATCAGCTAGCACAATCATTGCGTCTGGCTCAGAAGCGGACGATGTATTGACACGGAAAATATGACTTAAATGTCCCGCGTCGATGCCTCCATTACGTAGCCTGAAGTTACTGACAAAAGTCAAAAATATTACCTTGAATCTTTGGAGTTCCTGGAGGGGAGGACAAACGAAACACTCGCTTTTCTTTTTATAAAGATACGAAGGGAGAATGTCATCAGGCACGTCATGGAACTCACAGAAAGCAGCATTTGCTCGAAATATTTCGGAATCTGGGATTTCCCCCTTCAAGCTTCTCAACAGAGCATCGCACGTTTTGTTTACAGGTGCAGCCACAAGAATCCTCTGGGGTCTCCAGAGTGCCGGTATACTTGCAACACAGCATCCCTAACCACTACTCCGGCCCTTGATAGGGCTCAACCGTATGTCCAAAGAGGACCCTCCACGAGAAATGGTGCTGAACCCTTGAGAGTTAGAATCTGACGGATTGGGGATCTTTGCTCCGAGTCAAGCCCGTTAATTGAAGAACTGAGAGATGGTAAGACAAACAAATCACGTCTGAATGTACATTCGGGGAAAATGAAGTTGCGGAATGAAGGACCGGTGGCGGCTTCCACTGCCTGATGAGCTCTCTTCAAGCAAACTCTATTGAAAGAAAAGCTGATGTTGTATCTGCTGCTTGAATGATGCTGGGAGTGAAAATCATCTCCATACTCTGCTAAGATGACAGACCTCTTCTTCGCTCGCTATTCAAGTCCCTGATTTACGATAAAGATGATTAACACTCGGAAGAAGTACAAGCAAACTCAACTGAAGGTTTTATGCATCAAACGGAAGTAATTAAGTGAGATTGCTGCGAGGCTCAGCAAAAAAGAGCAAAGGAAGAGTCTGCATCTGTTTCCTATAGATGGCAACCATACAAACTAAATGCCTCTTCTCTAGTAATACAAGCACTCCTTTTCCATTCCCTCGAATTTGGCATGTTGCATAATCAATTCGACATATAAAGTAACCAGATTTTTGTCAAATTCTGAAAAGAACAATTTCTAATAGGGGCATGGGTGTGTGTTTGCATGCGCAAGGACGGGTTTTGCACGTGTACATTCTTATGCTTGTCAGTGCGGGCATGCATCTGCGCAGATACTAGCGTAGACATCTGTAGGCCCTCATGGATGCCGCGGCACTTCACACCGAAACAAGATTCCTAGCAATCATATCATAATCAAGTGATGCCAAGTGAAGACCGCTGTATTTTTAAGCAGTCAATTACTAAACGTGACCGATGCTTTGGTGATCAGAAAAATTTCACCGATGATCGAACAAATGGAGCCACCATATGCGCGTTCAACTTTCATCAAAAGTAAATCAATGAAGAAACAGCAGATGCAAAAGCACAATCAGCAAGCAGAGGGGAGATGAAATATGACATTTTTAAACAGAGCACGATACTGACATCGTATTTTAATCTTGAATGTACTTGAAAAGGACTAACATGAAACTGTGTATCTCTCTTGTCCAGGGGCTTTGCAAAAACAAAATCCCTTGATAGATGAAGGGTCGACGCTCAGGTTTAGATTCCATCTTGAATTCAACAAAAGTGACACGAATTTTCTTCCCGGAGAAATCATTGTCCCATACATTCTTGTTGATAGTCAATTGATGCAGCTCGTAAGTGTCATCCTTTAGAATGAAATCAGTCCATTTCCGATTCAAATACAAGAATTGTTAGATCATCATAAAAACGAACTTTGCTAAGAAGACGGTACTGTTTTTTGTAATTAATGACGATGCAATTCTGTCCGTATATTTGTTTTGCAAGTTCACGGCAACTGGTTAATCTTGTGCAAGAATTTAAATATAATTTTGTAAGATACACACACCTTTAATTACTTCTAAAGTGGAAGCTAAAGAAAGTATGACAAAAAAAAAAGGCCAAAGAAAGAAAAGGACGACAGCACCGTAATATTTTTTTTTTCTAATTAGTTATTACGTTAAAACAATATATAAAAATACTGATGTCATTGCCTAGTCACTGTTAACTAGCGGTGTGGTGCTACCGTGGAGTCTTACCTTGCTTTTTCAACAAATATAAAACAGAACAAATAAAAAAATAGAAAAAAAAACACCTGGTCACATATCCCTTGGGGGCACTCAAGATAATTTAAATGATTTTCACTCACTTGGAAATTGGATCAGATGGGTTACCATAGGTATTCTCAAAATATAATATGTAATTAAGGAAGAAATAATTATTCTACTTATTATTGTTTTGTTTTGAAGAAAATTACTTTGCTAAAAAATTAACTTCTAATTTATAAGAATCGACGTAGGGTTAGGTGTCACGTGGTCATGTGTTATTGAATTATTCCATTTTAACTTTATTTTTTGACTCATGACATCCTTAGATTGATTTTGTAATTTGTTAAGTCCTCGCACATCTTCGTATATGAGATTCAAATGAACAGATAATTTTTTTGTTTACTAATTCATTATACATATTTAGGTCATTTTTTCTTAAATTGTTATCACACATTACCAATATCACTGATCCTAATTCTAGTCACTCAAGAATCCTTTTGGAGCGACTTGATTTTAGCAAAAAGAATGAGAAGCCATTCAAAAGCACAATAATTTCATTATTAGTCTCAAAGCCAATATTTATTGTGTTTTTTTCCATGTTAAAGAAAAAAAACTTACATTGATCTTTCGAATGACTATTTATTTTTATTTTTTTGGCTAGGGATTATATTATTCTGCTAGCGAGTATCTATATTTTGGTATTCCATTTATTTTAAAATTTTGTGTTTTCTATGTTATTTTTCTTTTTTCTTATGAAGGAATCTGATGGGATTTTAATGTAAGATTTTCCAATTTTAATTTTTGAAGGAAACCAATTAAACGGGTTGACAGGTTTTCCTTAAAAAAAGGGAAAATCTCAAATAAAGACCCAAAGTGAGCCTACTTTTTAAATAAGGACCCGAAGTTATCATTGTTCCAAATAAGGACCTAAAGTGGCTAACAAGTCTCAAATATAGACCTGAACCCACCGGCCGGCGAGCGTGTGACATTTCCGGTGGCCGGAATATGGGCAATTTTGTTTACAAAAAATATAGATAGAAATTAACAAACCCTAAAAACAAAACCCCCCAAACTCTTAACGTTATTTTGACCTAAAAAAAAACTCTTCACATTCTCTTCATCTTCTCCGTTCTTTGTCATCTCTCGCTTGGAGCACCAAAATTTTCTATTGATGGAACACAAATTGAAACACAACAAGAAACCCTACCTTTGTTTCTTTACATCTTCTTCTTTTGTTTTCAGTCTTCGTTTCTTTCCAGCGAAGAAGACAAATTTCGAGTAAAGCCACATTTTCGTTATTGAGACATTCATGTGTAACATGAGGGCCTCGATTCTTTAGTATCTTCTCCTAGGTTCACCATACACTTTGATTCACACTCCCGTTCAATCAAGGTCAGTTTCATTCAAATTGGTCATTCAAAGTGGTTGTAACTTGTCGATGCAACATGTCAACAAGGCACGGGCATGTGGTCGAATATCACACAGATGGCAGCGAGGATGGTGATGGTAGGATGAATTCTTTTGTTTTATGGTGTTCTTTTTGCTTGTTTTGTTGGATTTTTAATTAGATATTACTGCAGTTGGGGTCCTACATGTTGTGATGGTGGTCCCTGTTGGTTTATATTTTGTCGTTTGATGATCGGAGCTCACGGCCTGTCATGGAATTTAAAAGCCCACATAGATTCTCATAGGGAAAGTAGATAGACATTTAAAAAAATAAAAAGCTATAATTACTCTGATATGGGTTCTCTGGTGGAAAGTATTTAGAGGAGGAAATTTCGTGGAAGCACGTTGAGACAAAATCAATATGAGTCTACGTGCGTATGAGTTTACAGTCAGAGCATGGGGGCATCTTGTTTCCAATAGTTTTTGTGCGCACTAGTTATTAGGAACTGGATGTGTCTTGTTTTCTGCAGTTTTTGTGCACTATAATGTACGTAACTTCTAAAGTAGCAATTTGTTAGATTACTTGTTAGAAGTTCTTCTTCCCAAGTTATTAATATGAAGACTATTTAATCTGTGTCAAGATGCATCTAGATCCTGCTAGTTATCATTCCACAATTACTTAGTAAATTTGCAATTAAGTCTTCTTGATAGGATTGTGTTTCAGCCTTGTTTGTTGAACAAGAAAGAGAGAATCCAGACAAAAGTTGAGTCCACCAAACTTAGTAGTCGTTTCCATAATTTTCAAGCCGATAACATATAAGCCTAAGAAATGCTTTGAATGGGACTAGTTTTATTTTCCTTATGGTATATATCTCTAAGTTTGGTTCTCGGGCCACCATGGTTGGCTCGCCTAAGGAGAAAGTTATGGCGACACCGAAAACATTTTAACTCTGTAATGCACAATATTTTGACAAACGGTCTCCAATAAAAGTGTGGCATATAGTCACTAGTGTGCCTAGTTTTCTTTCATTAATCAAAGCATGGTACAATTTTATTGCAATTGTTTACTATTTTTGTTTTGTTTTTTCCTGGTGTACGTTTTGTATGGAAATATATTGACTTTATTTTTGCTTCATTTTGCACCAGTTGAGGGATGTGAAGAACTAAACAATTCAATGTATGATGGTAGGTATGATGGCGTTGCTAGAGGAGATGGGTTCGCCTTTGTTGATCTTGACAAGTTATACATAAGAAATGTAAGTAGTGTTGACGGTGATGGTTCAATGGAGAGGGATATGGAGGTTGGAGACATCGGTCAGTATGTAGATGTGTTAGCTGACAATCTAGATTTCTTGAATATGAATTGTGAAAATGAGTATACACATCCCGAGTTTAATGCTGAGGTTGATATGGAAAATCCTGTCTTCAAGTTAGGAATGTGCTTTAGTAATGCTAAGGAGTTTAGAAAGGCCGTTAGGAACCATGCCATAAAAAATGGGAGAAAGGTGAGGTTTGTTAAGAATACACCTAATAAATTGAGGGCAGTGTGTTTTGATGGTTGTGATTGGCTTATATATGTTTCTAAAGTGCGAAGGGAGCATACTTTACAAGTCAAAACCTTTAACCCCATACATACATGTAATAGAGCTCTACATGTTCCTGAAATAAGCACTAAATGGTTAGCAAACAAGTACTCTAATAGGTTGAGAAACAATCCTACATGGCCAGGTGCTTCAATTATAAAATAATGGAGTCTGAGAATGTTTTAAAGTAGTCAAGGACAATGGTTTATAGAGCTAGGGCAACAGCAATGAGTATGATCATTGGAAGTGAGGAAGAGCAATTTTGGATGCTCAGGAGCTATTGTCAAGCACTTCTTGATGCCAACCGGGATCCACGTGTATAATCAAAATTGAGCAATATCAAGACCAATGCAAGTTTAAGACAGTCTATATTTGTCTGGATGCATTAAGGAGGGGCTTTGTAGAATGATGTAAGCACTTTATGGGTTTTGATGGTTGCCATTTATCATTAGGCTACAAAGGTATACTTCTAGCAGCAGTGGGCATAGATGGCAACAATCAAATGTATCCCTTTGCATGGGCAGTTGTCGTACAAGAAACATACAAGACATGGCATTGGTTTATTAGTTTGATTGCAGAAGACTTGGGGATTACCGACCCTAAAAATTCAAAGGACTGGACTTTCTTGTGTGACAAATAGAAGGGATTGGTGCAAGCACTAGCAAATCTAATGCCTGAAGCAAAACATAGATTTTGCTTAAGGCATCTTTATGAAAACTTCAAGCTGCATCACAGAGGGGTAGAACTTAAAAAGCTCCTTTGGAAGGCTGCCATGGCAACTAGGGTATGTGATTTTGACTTGGCAATGGAAGAGCTGAAGGCAATTAATAAGAAAACTTATGAATGGTTGTCTCAAAGGCCTCCGGTGCAATGGCGCAAGTCCTACTTCAGGACAGGCTAAAAATGTGATATTTCCTTGAATAGCTGGTGTGAAAGTTTCAACAAAAGCATCATTGACGCAAGGGACAAACCTATCATCACAACGCTTGAAGCTATAAGAGTGCAACTCATGGAAAGAATTCATAAGCAGAGAGATGGGATGGCTAAGTACACTGGTGTGATATGTCCTAATATCCAAAAGATATTAGATCTACAAAAACAATTTTCAGCATTATTGATTCCTAGCTAGAATGGGGAGGATGAATTTGAATTGAGTGGCCCATATGGTGACAAGAGAGTTGTTAATATTAGATATAGATCTTGTAGTTATAGAAGATGGGACATCAGCGGAATCCCTTGCTGTCATGCTGTGGCAGCTCTTATATACATGAGAGAAGAGCTTGAAAAATGGGTTCACACAAGTTTTAGTAAGGAAACATTCATGCAAATTTATAGCCATGATGTGCATGTTGTAGATTCTATGGACACATGGCCTGCTAGAGAGCCATTACTTCCACGGATGTGCCCAAGCAAGTTGGCGAAAGAAGAAACAAAGAACAAAATCAGTGAATGAAACAACTAATAAAAATTTGAAGAGAAGAAAGAAGAAAGTTGTGCAAGAGCCCGGGGGAACAAAGTTGAAGAGACAAAATACTACAATCACTTGTGGGAAATGTGGCGGCATAGGCCATAACAAGTATCATTGCAATAATCCATCAATAGTTGATGGCAGCGGCAACGACAATAGTAGCATCAGCATCTTCAGCCCCTTTAGCCCCATCAGAATCACAACCTGAGATAGTTGAATTTCTTGCTTCAACTTTTGGTAACATCTCAAGCTCGTCAACACCTATAGGAAGGACAAAGATGCAGGTATCCATTTGCCCTTGACTTTGTCCTAGAGGTGTTCTTATTTGCACTTTACTTCTTTTGAATAATTAATTTATTTTTTGATTCAATCGTAGGTAAAGAGGAGGATGTAAGGATCTCAACTTGAAAGTGGTGGAAGACGAGCAATTTTTTTTGGAGAAACACAAGACCAACAACACAATTTATCTTCTTGTTAATTGATGTGGATGAGTCTATTTTGGTCTATTAGGGAGCATTTTAAAGTATAAATATGTATAGGTCTACTTCGTTAGGAAGATTTCTTTTGTGGTATATTTCTTTTTTCCATCATACAGGCCGTGTTTCGTGGTCTTCAAGGAGGACCACAAATCCACACAATAGCTGGTTTGGTTTTATATTGTTTTGGTACCCTATGTCCGTATTTGAATCATTGAGATTTCACGACAATTGAAAGTCGCCATTGTGTCGAAGAAAATCGACCACGAGTCATTTACACTAAATTTTTTTGAAAACTACCCGGTAACCTAAGTCACGCTAAAAACGCATCGAATGGAAATTAACCGTGAATTTGAGTTCGATTTCAGAAATCGAAAATTCTGTCATGTCACGATCTATTTTAGGAACGTTGACTCATCCTCCGAATAACTTTCAAAGATTTCGAGATTTTTAGGAAAAATAGTTCGGACGTTGCGGAAAAAATTAGTGGAAATTCATACGAGCCAAATTAAAGGAAATTTGGACTTCCAAGTTGAGCTATTTGACGAGGGGCACTTGTAGAAATTCTACAGGCTTTTTCTTCACCGAAATTGGATGTCGGATTTGGGAAATTGTTGAAGAAATTGAAAACCAAAATGGTGAAATTTGGAATTAGCAAGGGCGGCATTATTTTGGACAATTGAATTGGATATTTTTGTGGGAATTAGAGCAAGAAAGAATTGGGGACAAGAGGCTAAACATGGGGACATTTGGGAGGACCAATTCATGATTAACTTAGAGATGTGGCTTGACTTTTCTTCCCCTCATTCGTGACCTCTTCAACACGCCTCAGCTTTCCATTTTCATTGGCTCCTGCTTTTGCTTTCATTTCCAATTTTCTTCCCTTTGCATCGTCGTACCTCTCTTGGTCCGTGACACCCTTCAACGCTAGCTTGTTCTTTTTCTTCCAATCAGTCACCGCCTCACGCCGCTCCATCTCTCTCTCCGTTTATTTCTCTCTGCCTCGTGTCCCTGCTGCCAGCCACTGCCACGTTGGGTCAGCAAAGCCAGCGGAAACCCCTGCTGTTGACCCCTGCTCTTCCACCGAACGCCTGCTGTTTCTCCACAGAAGTCCAGTTGCCAGCTCGCCCTCATTTTCCCCTCATCCTTGCCGCACGATCGGTCAGCTCCAGCAGCAGCAACGACGGGCGTGGTCTTCCCCAGCTCACGTGATTTCGGTCTTCTTCGACCGAAGCAGCAGTCTTTACGCTGTGGCCCCTTCGTCTCAGCCCAGTTGGGCCCTTACGCCTGCAGCGGCCCAATTTGATTGAATTCAAGCCCTGCAGCAGCCCATGAATTTTGTTACAAGTTCAGCCCGCCAATTGAAGCCCAGCCCAGCAATTTGAAGCCCATGAAATTTCAGCAGTCCAGCCCACGAAGAAGGCCCAACCGCAACCAAGTCCAAGCCTAGTAATTTTCTATGTGCTTGCAAGGCCGTTGGGCCTGATCCAAGCCCGTTGGTGTCGTCGCGAGCCCAAGTTTGGCCGCCGTCGCGTTGTCGTCACGGTGATCCGATCTCCGCTTTTAATCAAGTGAGTTTTGCTCACTAATGTCTTATTAGTATGCTAATGATGCTTAGGGGTTGATTAGATTTAATTAAGTGCAATTAGGTGGATAGATTAAATTAGAATAATTAAATTAAGGATTTACCTATGCATGTTAGGCAAATGGTTAGTGTATTTAGCAAGTAGACATGCTCTATGATTTATTGAATGAGTCTCGATAATTTTCCGGGCTCGTCTCAGCTTCCAATTAGGCATTACGGTATTGTAATTATTTAATATTTTTCGTAATTAATTAATTAATTATTTTCTAGAAGATTAGACCATGATGGTCGACAACCAGGATTTTATGCTGATTATCGTGGTGTAGTCGGTTTAATTTATTGAGTGCTAGATTGTGCTGAATTGATTTATTGGTAATTTTAGGATTTATTTCCTAAATTAATTAACTTTGGTAATTAATGGGAAAATTACCAAGTGTTGGTTTACAAAGTGCTAAAAAGATGTTATGGGCTGTTGAAACCAGTGGGATGTTTAAAAAAAATGAAATTATTATATTTTGGCTAAGGCCGACTGTGTCCCCACACACGGCTATTTTATCGAGAATGATAAAAGATGGAATTGATTGAATGGTCGGGATGGTATACTATATCAGCCTACAGGCGATATGTCAATTTTGGGCGAGCAGTATACTGGTACACTATATCAGCTTACGAGCGATATGTCAACTTTGGGTGAGCAGTATACCTTATTATCAACTTTGGCCTGGGGGCCCTAATCTATCAGCTTTGGGTGAGCACATATACAGTATACTATATTATCAGCTTTGGGCGAGCTATACTATTTATTTTCAGCTTTGGGAGAGCAGTCCCAAACTAAGGTCGAACTTTATAGATAGTATTGAATGTACCGACCAAGGGAAGGTCGTGATGACATGTAATCGTCTAGGTCGATTGATCGATAATTTGATCTGATTGGGTGATGTGATGTGATCGTGTATATTTCATATATATTTATATTGACTTGCAAGAAGGAACTGAGGTCAAGGTAAGTCCTTTGTCTCGTGATGTGATTAGGTAGCCTCTAAAGTATATTGGCTTTTTAATCGGGTCTTAGGAGGTAGAACTCACGGAGACGTTGTCTCACTGGTTATTGTATAATAATTTTCAAGTTCTTAGATGGCGTTGGTGAAGGACCAGAGGCCCGAAGAGTAAAAGGTGAAGCTGAAGAAATGACAGTCCTATCTGACTAGCTAGTCATAGGACAAGCCTCTTTTGATGGAAGTTGATTCCTTTCTGCAGACTTCGTTTTAGGAACTTGTGGTTTAGAACCTGACTTAACAAATCGACTTGTATATATTTGCACTATGATATGCAATGTATATAAGTATGGTTGTTTTCAAAGTTGAAAAAAGAAGAATTTTCATTCCATCAATCAGTATTGATTAATGGGATAGGAATATATGTGGATTGCTACGATTATTTGAAATCCTACTTTCCTATCCCATTGCTTTTTTGTCTGGAGATTATTATTATATGCTTCCGCTTGCGCAAATTAAAATGAAAAGGTCAGCGATACGTCCTGAGATGTCGCTATTAATCGATCAAGTGAGGGATTGGCACGCGTTCGAGGATTACAACGTGATAGGGACAGCAGCTCATTGCAGAAATTGCTAGAAAAGAGGGTGAGAACTCCTCCCCTTCAGTAGCAATTATGTTGGTTGATGACAAAAGTACACAAAAAAGAGGAAGCAGTTGCTTAGATGAGGAGTCTACCTTGGTGTTATACAAGGAACAAATGAGGGAATTAGAAGCTAAAATGCTGGAAGTCCCAGAAATCTCTCATAACCTAGTAAGGTGTAGAGGAAAGGGCACCAAACTTACCTCAACAAAGATGGGCAAGAGATTCTGCCCTTATGGCGCAAACTCTTCCAAATCCACTCCTATGCTAATTAGCATTTGCGGAGATTATGGAGGTAGCTCTCGTCCCCATGATGATGATGATGATGATGATGATGATGATGATGGCTGTGGAATCATCTTGCTTTAGGTTTGAATGCATTGGAGCGGATTTAGCGAAGTAGCAGTCTTATTGACGAGCAAAATGTCCGACACTGGTCCAGCTTGATGTGCTTAGGTTACTTTGGATGGACGGCGGTTTTTTCTTTATTATTGGCCCAAATTGCGTGATATTTGGTCATCAGGGAATGAATGACTTTAATCACTTGTGTTGCGGGGATAGTACGTGCATTTCCTAGTTAAGGAGATTCATTGCGGTTAGTCTCATTTATGATGATGGCAATGGAATAACGGTCTACTTTGGATTTGAATGGGACTAGAATTTAGGTCATTGAGAGTTAGTCTAATCCCCTGTTTCTTTGTGGGTTTGGCAGAGTAGTCCTATTGACAAGTGAACTGTCAGGCTTATATCACTGCAAATTACTTATGGTGTCTTGCAATGATATCAATATCGTGTCTCTTTGAACTAAGTGCAAATTACGTATTGAAAATTCTATTTATTTGATTCTTGTTTGCCATGAATCTTGCAAAATCATCTCTTTCTTCTTTTGCTTTTCTCAAGGTGACAAAGGTCAAGAGTTGATCACCGTGGAGCACTGTGGCGATGACATCCTGGCAGAACTTGCTGAAACCATGCAAGATTCTTAGGATTGGGATGATTTGCAAGCCGCGGAATCAGAAGCTCGTGGAGTTTTAACCAATATGTTTGGCCAAGATATCTGTAATGACGGTGAATGCAATGTTATACACGATGTCCATATTATAGAAGATTCTCCACAATGTGTGAAAAATCAAACTTTCCTTGAGGTGATGATTCCTCTACTGACGGTGAAGACAAAGATGATGTATTGGGTAGTAAAATGGGAAGGAAATCCTCATGTATATTCCTGGCCAAAGCAGTACTCTAAGCAATACATCCACTCAGATTCTAGGCAGACAATCTTTAGAATCCATGGTATGCTTCTCCCATGGACATAGACAATACTGCCCAATCCCTTAAATCAGTGTGTGACTGTACTTTTCTCTTATAATTTGTTATCTGCTTAATCATTTCCAATTTGCTTGTGATTCAACACACAGCAAAGGACCTACACAATGTTCATGTCCAAAAGCATTTAGTAAATTGCTTATGGGGTCTCTCATCCAATCAAATGTCCAATAGACAGTCATAACTTTTGCCACTCACTTCCACACTCTTCAAGATCCTAAATGACATACTAGAACACTTTGGTCGATAAAGAAGTTGATTTCAATTTTGGATGATGTACAAATACATATACTTTTCAAATGCTATGAGAGTACAGCAAATCATCAAAGTGTGGAACTTAGCAATCCAGTGTCTTCGATAGGAATGTTTTGTGTAAATGAAGGCTTGTGATTTCTTCAAGCACATTTTTCATTTTCCATGACAATCCATGTCAGAAACTATTATGGTACGGAAGAGGCTTATTTCTGTTGAAGGACTGTAAGAGCACTATCACTCAAGGCTCAATATCATTAGTTTCAAATAAAAGACATTGCTCTCCAATTTCGACATCCAAACAAGGGACTCCAAGTTATGCAGTATTCCAAGCCTTGGATGACATAGAATTGGCAAACGTTGTCACATTCGGAAACAAGGCATTTTGACCAATGCAGCATCAGGCTTGTAAATCTTATGTAGCCAAGCAAGTTTGCTTTATTCTCATGCCCACTGGAGGTGGTAAAATTTTATGTTACCAAGTTAGTGAATGTTAACATTGTCTCAACTGGGTGGTGATTGTATGTAGAAGTTTGTGGAGACAATGTTAGAGCACAAGCCCTGTGCACTTTGCTTAGTGGTTCCACCAATTAAATGTTTAAGGGTAGACCTGTATGTCAACATTTGAGCTTTAACATGATCTTCTAATCTGCTTTGTTTAGCATTTTTTAGAAGGCTGTGAACTTAAGGAAGGAAATGTTTTTCAAATGAAAATTAAGCTATAGGAATTGATTCAGGTACATAAGCATGGGTTCCAATGTATGGCATCAGACAAAAGTAGAAAAGAAGGAAATACAGTACATTCTCATTCTGCCTTTGCACTTCTCTATCTGGTCTGTAATTTTTAGGATTTGAAGTTTGTGCACACTTCTAGGACCTTCTAATCACTTACAAGAAAATTCATCTTGTTTATGCATGTTAAGTGTTGCTATCAGTCATCATTCAGGTCCAATTCAAAAGGTTTATCAAGTCAAAGAGAAATAAGTTTTCCAAGTTACCAAATGCGGGTTCTAGATTTTTATATTTTCTTTGTAGTTATTTGCTATGCCATTATCTCAACAAAGGGTGATGATCTATGACTTCTTTTTCCCATAATTGGTTTGAAATTAATGTCCTTTAATATACAATGGATCTTGGTTGCAAGCAAAATTAATGATAACTGAATCAAGGAGGAAGATATAAATCTGGATTTATTAAGTTGAATATTTTAGAAGTGTTTTCTGTTTAGTCTTGAAGTAGTTGATATACGTACTGAAAGTAATTATAAAACAAGTAGTGACAACTGGTCCTTCCTGATCAGCTGAAGGTGAAAGAAAAAAATAATTCCATTGTCCCTTCCTTTCTTCATTTTCTCTTATGATGTTTTTAGCCTTCTTTTCAGCTGCCAGCAACTCTAAAACCAGGTGTCACAGTTGTTATATCTCCCTTGCTATCTCTCATCTAGGATCAAATAATTACTTTGTAACCCTCAAGCGTAGCATACGATCTACTTTCTTGAACTCTCAACAGACTGCTGCCCAATTGGTGGTTGTCCTCCAAGAACTAAGGCAAGGTTTAGCTCTATTGGACTTCTAAAACTTTTATGCTGAGTGTTGTGACTGTCAAATTATTAACCTCCACTTCTGCTTTGCCTGCCCTTTCAGAAAAGATAAACATCGTGCAAGCTATTGCATGTAACTCCTGAAAGGATTGGGGGAAAAATATCATTTCTCGAGATATTGAAATGCTTGCACGGAAAGGTATTGTTTCTGATGCACTATAACTTTTTCCAAAAAGGTTCTTTATAATTTTTTATATTCGATGATATTTTATTGTAGCCACAACTAGCTGGTTTTGTTGTTGATGAGGGACATTGCGTGAGGTGCACCACCTTTGGCATGCCTTGTACATGAAGAAAGATCATGCTAGAGTTACTTCAAAAGAATAATCATTTGTGACGTTGCCATTGCAAAACTATTGTCCTTTTTCCATATAAATATAAGCAAGTTTCCTTTTATATAAGCTAACTTAAACTCTTTTTCCAAACTTTTTTGCATTTTCTGTGTTTCTAGCCTTATTAAATTGTCAGTGTTACCCTAGACCTTCTGAAGCCCCTGTGAAGTTCTAATATAACAAAATGCAATGTTTCTTGTTTGAGCTTTGGAAAAGATCTAGGTTCTGTCGTTTGGGAAAACATAGTGGCACATCACTCAGTATATTGAGTAAGAGCACTCAACTTAAATAACCTGCAATGGAAATGAATTCCTAAAGTAATTGGAAGTGGCATAAGCTTGGATAAGGATGCCATCTGCTGTCTATGTTTGGCATGATACTCCATCTCTTAAGCTGGTCCTTGTGTATCTATTTATTCTATTAATGGTTACACTATATATTGACAACTTGAGAAAGGCAAAGGTCCACCCACGTGATCATTGATTGTGTTTCTTACAAGGTATTAACTGGATTTGCTCGACCGGTTTAATCTCATGAAAGGAAGATGCCATCTGCTATCTATGTTTGGCATAATACTCAGTCTCTTAAGCTTGTTCTTGTGTATCTATTTATTCTATTAATAATTATACTAGATACTTACAACATGAGAAAGGCAAGGGTCCACCCACGTGATCATGATTGTGTTTCTTAAAAGGTATTAACTGGATTTGCTCTACCAAATTAATCTCATGAAAGGAATGTCACGCCCCGATCCTCGGGCATGCACACATTCTTCTAATTGGTCGATTTTAAAATGCGATATCCCAGGACTATGTATCGCCGACCCTCTCATTGATTAAGCACATGCGGAAGCAGTTATAAATTCCCAGACAATAAAACAATGGGATAGAAAAGTAGGCCATATTTTTCATATTGAAATCTATAACCAAACCTTTATACATGACATTAGACAGAGCACTTCAAAAACTATTCACAACCTTAAGGTCTCACTCTATCCACACATATACAAGGGTTCACCAAGAGATGGGATTTCAATTCTCATCCGGGTCATAATTAGGATCATCTTGATCCTGCTCTAACTCCTCTTCATTCAGATCATTCTCTTCTTCAGCTTCATCCTCGGCTTCAGACACCGCCTCATCTTCAGGCATCTCTTCAGTTGCTCCCCAGTCTTCATCCTCCTCCAGCCCTTCCACCTCCTGCTGCGGGTCCCTTACATCCACTACTGACCCATCTACTCGATCGGCTGTTCCCTCTCCGAACGCCTTTTCCATCACGTCAAAAGGGACGTCCTCTTACGGGATAGGACCTTCTCTGCGTCCATCAAAATAATCATAGTACCAAGACCAATATATGTGGGGCCTCTGGTCTTCCTTCCCCACGTTAACCCAGATGGTTGACTGAACTAATACGTATACTAATCCTTTTGGGTGAGGATGGATGTGGAAATGGGTCTCAAATTCTGAAATATGTTCTAGGACACCGTAATGCATACGAGGAAGAGGAGGTGGAGGTCCTGCCATTATAAGGGCCTGAAATGATTTCCCCAAACTGGGATGAGACTACGTCTCAATGAGTTCTACCCCACTAAGGCCCGATTAGTAAACCATTATACTATAGGCTACCTAAACACACACAGGGCAGATGACTTACCTTGGCCTCAAATCCCACCTGCAAGTCAGTACAATTCACAATAGGCACCCATTTACTCCAAACAAATCGAACCGATAAATTACATGTCACACAAATCATTCTCCACGGAGGAGTATCTAAAAGCTAGGCCACGTGCATTCTCTAGGACGACATTCTAAGTCTCCGAGCCACGTGCCTCGAACCTTGGGCCCACGTGCATTCTCTAAGGCAACCTCTTCGCCAAGGTGGTACATCAAGTCACCGAGCCACGTGCCCTTTTAGATGTCATTCTCAAATACCGGACCCACGTGCATTCTCTAAGGCACTAGTTCGCCAAGGTGACACATTAGATCATCGAGCCACGTGTTCTTTTTACGATGCCCGGGCCCACGTGCCTTATCTTAGGTGCTAACTCACCAAAGTGATGCATCAATTCACCGAGCCACGTGCCATTTTAGATGCCAAACTCTGTCATCGAGCCACGTGCATTCTCCAGGATGACATACCGAGTCTCCAAGCCACGTGCATTCTCTTAAGCGACCTCTTCGCCAAGATGACATATTCAATCACTGAATTCACGTGCATTCTCCAGGTGATATTCCAATTCACCGAGCCCATGTTTTTCCTTTCAGGTGATAACCAATACCCAACGATTTCTCAATCAAATAATTAACAATCAAGTAAATATGAATAACTCCTAAAAATTCATAATTAAATCAATTCCATACATATTAAAGCTGAATTAAATAAACGGATTGTGCCACAACGATCAGCATGAGATTTCGGTCGTTGGCCATCAAAATCTTAATTTCCGAAAAATAAATAAATAAATAATTAATTAATTTCAAAAATTAATCAATAAATATTAAAAATTCAATTTAGCACAAATTAAAGCCCAATTAAATAAACGGACTTCACTACGGTCACCAGCATAAAATTCTGGTCGCGGGCTATCCCAGTTGAATTTTCGGAAAATAAATAATTATTTAATTTAATTCCGAAAATTAATATTTAAATACTAAAAATTCCACTTAGGCCCAAAAAGCCTAATTGAAGCCCACTAAGGGTCGGGAAAAATCCCAAGACACTTCCAATAAATAGTAGACCACGTCTACTTGCTAAATACACATTCAAAATGTATAACATGCATCACAATTGTCTAATAATCACTAATCTACTCTAATCTAACCACCTAAGTGCACTTAACTAAATCTAACCAACCCCTAAGCATAATTAGCCAACTAAGTAGGGATTAGTGAGATTACTCACCGGAATCGCGCGCAAATCGGATCAATCCGACGGGGGCGACGTGAGGAACAAAACTTCCCAAAGCACGGCTCGGGTTTGGGGCCCGGAAACGGCCCAAAACGGCCCATGAACCGGCTGGAAACCCACTCGTGGGTTTGCTGGTTCGGCTGCGAAACAGGGGAAAACAGAGATGGTTAGGGGCGGAGAAGCGTCGGGAAGGCAAGTGGCGGTCCAGTGAGGTCGCACGGTGGCTCCGGCAGCTTGCTCGGCCGCTCACGGTGGCTGGGTGGGGTGGAACAGGGGCTGGAGACGCACGGGGGAGGACGCTTGGGCGTGGAGGGGGCAGGCGGCACACGGTGGCATTCGGTGGACGTGCGGGCGCGGGCGCGGGCGGTGGAGCGGCGGCGACGGCGAGTTACTTCAATCTCCAGACAACGGTGGCCACCGCTTCGTCTTCTTTGGTTTCTGGTTCACACGAACAAGAGAGAAAAGAGAGAGAAGGAGTTGGTCACATGGGGTTGGGGGAGAAGAAAGAGGAGAGAGAAGAAGAGATAAGTGAGAAAGAAGAAGAGGTTTGAAAAGTCGTGAAAAGAAAGAGAGAGAAGCCAAATTGAATTTGGCAAGGGGATTCGGTCGGTGGGGGCTGGCTACGCATGAAGGAGAGGGGAGAGGAGAGAGAGAGAGAGAGAAAGAGAGAAAAGAAATAAAATAAGTCTTATTCTTATTTTTCTTTTCTCTTTCCCTTTCCCTTTCTATTTTCTTTTAGTCTTCAATTTTTCCTGTGATAATTTCTTTATTGAAATTTCGGACTTGTCAATAATTTGACAAACCATGAGACAGGATCCTAAAAATGAATTGTGAGTCGCTCGAATATTCGATTCCCGAAACCAATTTAAATTTCATGGTTAGAATCAATCAAACGCGATTTTAGTCCAATCCAACCAATTGAGTAGCTTTTAGGGATTTTACCGCGGATACATCCCTTAACGACTTCACCCAATAGGTTAGTTAACTCGTGAGTGATTAGCTCAGAGAAAAAAGACCATAGGCACGTTGATGACATGCCCATTTCACTTTATCGAAACAGGGTCGAATTTCAGGATGTCACAACTCTTCCCCTCTTATAAAAATTTCGTCCTCGAAATTTAAACCATTATACACTTTGATCATAAAGGCGGGGGTACAATTGTCTCATCAACTCTTCAGTCTCCCAAGTTGTTCCTTCAGTGTCGTGGTGTTGCCAGACCACTTTGATCAACGGCATGGTCTTTGTACGCAGAACTTGCTCTTTACTATCGACAATCTGAACCGGGCTTTCAACGTATAACACACGGTCATCCACATTCAATTCCTTGAAATTGAGTACGTGGGTTGGGTCAGGCTCGTACTTCCTTAACATCGACACGTGAAAGACGTCATGCACTTGCGCCAATCTTGGCGGCAACGCAAGACGATACGCTAGGTTTCCGATTCTTTCAAGAATCTCAAACGGACCTACGTACCTCGGACTTAGCTTGCCTTTCTTACCAAAGCGCGAAGTTCCTCTCATTGGTGACACTTTTAGAAAAAACGTGATCACCAACTTGGAATTCCAAAGACCTTCGATGCTTACCTGCATGACTTTTCTGCCTACTCTGCGCTGTCTTTAATCTATCTCTGATTACTGTCACGGCATCTATTAATTGCTGAACTAACTCTGAGCCTGTTATCTTCCTTTCTCCGACTTCATCCCAACATACCGGAGTTCTGCACACTTTGCCATACAATGCTTCAAAAGGAGCCATCTTGATGCTCTGCTGATAACTGTTGTTGTAGGCAAATTCCACCAGATGAAGCTGATCTTCTCAGCTTCCTTTGAAGTCTATTACACACGCTCTTAGCATGTCTTCAAGAGTCTGAATTGTCCTTTCAGACTGGTCATGTCTAAGGATTATATGCCGTACTGTACTGAAACTTTGTACCTAAAGTACTCTGCAAGCTCTTCCGAAAAGCAGCAGTAAACCTCGGGTCTCTATCAGATGTTATTGTAACCGGCACTCCATGCATTTGAACCACTTGACGCACATACAGGTCTGCGTGCCTATCAAGACTCAGGTCCTTTCGAACCGCAATGAAGTGAGCTGACTTTGTTAGCCTGTCGACTACTACCCAAATCGAATCATTCCCCGTTTGACTCCTTGGTAGTCCAATCACGAAGTCCATCGTGATATGCTCCCATTTCCACTCTGGGATCGCAAGAGATTGCAGAAGTCCTCCCGGCTTGCAATGCTGGGCTTTTACTTGCTAACAAATCAAACACTTGGCGACATGCTTGGTAATGTTCACCTTCCTACCTAACCACCAGTAGTGTTGACGCAGATTCTGATACATCTTAGTGCTTCCAAGATGAATGCTATAACTGCTACGATGTGCTTCAGATAAAATTTCTTCTCTAAGCTCTTCATCATCAGGTACAACCAAACGTCCACGAAGCCTCAGTACCCCGTCATCTGAAACTTGAAAATCAGCCTTTCTTTTATCGGTATCCTCTTGAAGAATTCTCTGTACATTTGGATCTGTCGGTTGGAGTTCTTTGATTCTGACCTGGACATCTGGCTCAATTCTGAGGGTGGCCATAAGACTCGAGAGGTGGCCTACCTCAAATTTGAATTCCGAATCCCGAGCTCTCTCGATTAAGTTCCATTCCTTAACCCAGATTTGTGCTATTGAAGACTTCCGACTCAATGCATCGACAACCTTGTTCGCCTTTCCCGGGTGATATAGAATGTCACAGTCATAATCCTTCAGCAATTCCATCCATCGGCGCTGTCTCATGTTCAACTCTTTCTAAGAGAACCAATACTTGAGACTCTGATGGTCTGTGAAAATCTGAAACTTTTATCCTTATAAGTAGTGCCTCCAAATCTTCAACGCAAATATGATGGCTGCAAGTTCCAAGTCATGCGTCGGATAATTCAATTCATGAGGTTTCAACTACCAGGAAATGTATGCAACAACTCTGTCATGTTGCATCAGCATGCAACCCAATCCCCGAATGACGCATCACTATAGATCTCGAATCCTCCATAATCAGATGGAATCGTCAGAACAAGTGCGATAGTAAGCTTTTCTCTTCTTTCTTTAGGAACTTTGTCAAAGGCGACGCTATCGATGAGAACCTTTCCACAAACCGTCTGTAATAACCGCTAACCCTAGAAAACTTCGATCTCTGTCACTATTGTCGGTCTCGACTACTTGATCACGGCTTTTATCTTGCTTGGGTCGACAGAGATTCCTTTTCCGGAAATCACATGACCTAAGAACGCAACACGAGTCAGTCAAAACTCGCATTTGCTAAACTTAGCATACAGTTGATGAGTTCTTAAGGTCTGGAGTACTATTCTCAGATGATTCTCATGCTCTTCATCACTTCTCGAATAGACTAAGATGTCATCAATGAACACGATCACAAACTGATTCAGATATTCCTTGAACACTCTGTTTGTCGAATCCATAACAGCAACTTGAGTGTTCACCAGGCCAAACGATCTTACAATACTCTCGTAAAGACTATATCGAGTACGAACAACCTGTCTTTCGTACAACCTCCTTCCTGGTTCATAAGCGACGACATCTTGTTCTCCAGTTGATCATTGAAAACATCGACACTCTTGATGTCGGGTCACCTAGTTCGTTGATCTTTTACAATGGACACTTGTCCTTGATCGTCACCTAATTGAGTTGACGATGGTTGATGCATACTCGCAACAAACCATCTTTCTTTTTCTCACAAACAAAACTGATGTTTCCCCAAAGTGATGCATTGATATGCGTGAATTCCTCATTCATCAATCTTCACATTTGTGCATCTTCAATTCTACCAATTCAGACAACAACGGCTAGTAAGAAGCCTTCGAGAGTGGCTCTATCCTCGGGTGCTAGCTCAATCGCACTTTCTATCTCTTTCTCTGGCGACGATCTGGCAGTTCTTGTGACAACACATCTAGAAATTCGTAGACCACTGAGATGTCCTCCATCTCTAGTTCTCCAATCTATCCTACCCAAGACAATCGCCAAGCAACCCTGGCAACCTCCATCTAACAAACAAGTTGCCTTCAGCCAACGAGATTAATGAAATCGAAGATTCTTTTCGACTTCCAATAACCTCGACACTTTCACATGTTAATAGACTAACTGGATTACTCCATGACCATGATTCATTATCACAAGATGCTTCATAAGCCCACACTATTCATGTGGCATCAAATTCACACCTCAGCAACTAATCAAGCACAACTATTGCTAGTGATTTTCCCTCTCTATCACTTTTACTTCAACAATTTAAGCTCTACCAACTCAGCACAAAACTCTGCTACGTTACTCTGATAAAATCACCTCCAACACATTCTTTCTCTGATCGGTGCAAGGTCAGTTCTACTCTCATTCCTTTTGCCATCCTAGTGGCGTTCTGGCCGCAGTAGCAATGTCTATGCTACCTTAGACTTCCACTAGCAATACTTCACCTGATGGCCACGCTGGTCATCATCACAACATGTTCTAGTCATACTTGAACACTGGATTTATCCATGCTTCCTTCTACAATTCCGACACCTATCAGGTGAGTCTTCTATCTCCTACCAAGTGACAGCACACACTCTTTCTGGTTGCCCCATCAGTTTGCTAGGACCACTCCCGACTAGATATCCCTGTTGGCTATACTTCAAACAATTTCGTGTCCTAGGAAAAACATAAGACCGATCTCCATTATCACGTTCAGAACAACCTGATCTATTAGACTCGGTGCTGGCTTGACCACCCCACCCTTCCTCGTGAGTGGAATAGAATACTTTTCTCTCGACCTCGGTCTTTTCCCTTACCGCTTTCCATTTATGCCTGAATTGGATTTATACCTCGGCTCGAATGCAATGACTCGCTCCCGGATCACATCTCCACTCTGGACCTTAGCAAGTACGGCAACAATGGCGGTTGCAACACTAACGGCGGTTCGATCCTAAGCCTCCTGGCTCATCTAGTTCCCAAGGAACACTAGCATCAAAACGATCCTATCGAACTTAGGATCATTCGACGCTACTACACTAGTACCAACCTGCAGTGGTACTCTTACACTCGAGCTGGCCAAAGCTGACACTCTGCCATAACCACCTCGGGTACCGACCTTTGTTAGTGCTTTATCCCGAGTCACAGAGGACATTGTCCTCTTACTAGGAGTTCTCAGCTCCTGCTTGCTCATGGTTCAGTCTTTACACTAAAACCCGTCTTCCAAACCCACACTGGATTAGAAGGTGAGCGATCCACACACAACAAACAATTCTAGCATTCAACTAACATAGACATGCACCAGCATGAATTTAAAGGCCTTTCCTACTAACTATCCCATGGCCAATGCTCCTTATCACTCCAATCTTGAACTTCACTCTGATACCACAAAAAGGGGATGTCATGGCCCGATCCTTGGGCACGCACACATCATTCTAATTGGTCTATTTTAAAATGTGATATCTCAGGACTATCTATCGCCGACCCTCTCATTGATTAAGCACATGCGGAAGCAGTTATAAATCCCCAGACAATAAAACAATGTGATAGAAAAGTAGGCCATATTTTTCATATTGAAATCTATAACCAAACCTTTATACATGATATTAGATAGAGCACTTCACAAACTATTCACAACCTCAAGGTCTCACTGTATCTACACATATACAAGGGTTCACCAAGAGATGGGATTTCAATCCTCATCTACGTCATAATCAAGATCATCTTGATCCTGCTCTGACTCCTCTTCATTCAGATCATTCTCTTCTTCAGATTCGTCCTCGGCTTTAGACACCGGCTCATCTTTAGGCATCTCTTCAGTTGCTCCCCAGTCTTCGTCCTCCTCCAGCTTCCACCTCCTGCTGTGGGTCCCTTGCATCCACTTCTGACCCATCTACTCGATCGGCTATTCCCTCTCCGAATGCCTTTTTCATCACGTCAAAAGGGACGCCCTCTTCCGGGATAGGACCTTCTCTGCGTCCATCAAAATAATCACGGTACCAAGACCGATACCTGTGGGGCCTCTGGTCTTCCTCCCCCACATTAACCCAGATGGTTGACTGAACTAATACGTATACTAATCCTTCTGGGTGAGGATGGACGTGGAAATGGGTCTCAAATTCGAAAATATGTTCTGGGACACCGTAATACATATGACAATGAGGAGGTGGAGGTCCTGCCATTCTAAGGGCCTAAAATGATTTCCCCAAATTGGGATGAGACTACGTCTCAGTGAATTCTACCCCACTAAGGCCCGATTAGTAAACCATTATACTATAGGCTGCCTAAACACGCACAGGGCAGATGACTTACCTTGGCCTCAGATTCCACCTGCAAGTCAGTATAATTCACAATAGGCACCCATTTACTCCAAACAAATTGAACCGGTCGATTACATGTCACTCAAATCATTCTCCACGGAGGAGTATCTAAAAGCTAGGCCACGTGCATTCTCTAAGGCGACCTCTTCGCCAAGGTGGTACATCAAGTCACCGAGCCACGTGCCCTTTTAGATATCATTCTCAAATACCAGACCCACGTGTATTCTCTAAGGCACTAGTTCGCCAAGGTGACGCATCAGATCACCGAGCCACGTGTCCTTTTTACGATGCCCGGGCCCACGTGCCTTATCTTAGGTGCTAACTCACCAAAGTGATGCATCAATTTACTGAGCCACGTGCCCTTTTAGATGCCAAACTCTATCACCGAGCCACGTGCATTCTCCAGGATGACATACGAGTCTCCAAGCCACGTGCATTCTCTTAGGCGACCTCTTCGCCAAGATGACATATTCAATCACTGAATTCACGTGCATTCTCCAGGTAATATTCCAATTCACCGAGCCCACGTTTTTCCTTTCAGGAGATAACCAATACCCAATGATTTCTCAATCAAATAATTAACAATCAAGTAAATATGAATAACTCCTAAAAATTCATAATTAAATCAATTCCTTACAGATTAAAGCTCAATTAAATAAACAGATTGCACCACGATGATCAGCACGAGATTTCGGTCGTCGGCCATCAAAATCTTAATTTCCGAAAAATAATTAATTTCGAAAATTAATTAATAAATATTAAAAATTCAATTTAGCACAAAATAAAGCCCAATTAAATAAACGGACTTCACTACAATCACCAGCATAAAATTCTGGTCACGGGCTATCCCAGTTGAATTTTCGGAAAATAAATAATTATTTAATTTAATTCCAAATTAATATTTAAATACTTAAAATTCCACTTGGGCCCGAAAAGCCTAATTGAAGCCCACTAAGGGTCGGGAAAAATCCCGAGACACTTCCAATAAATAGTAGACCACGTCTACTTGCTAAATACACATTCAAAATGTCTAACATGCATCACAATTGTCTAATAATCACTAATCTACTCTAATCTAACCACCTAAGTACACTTAATTAAATCTAACCAACCCCTAAGCATAATTAGCCAATTAAGCATAGATTAGTGGGATTACTCACCGGAATCGAACGCAAATCGGATCAATCCAACGGGGGCGGCGCGAGGAACAAAACTTCCCAAAGCACGGCTCGGGTTCGGGGCCCGGAAACGGCCCAAAATGGCCCACGAACAGGCTGGAAACCCACTCATGGGTTTGCTGGTTCAGCTGCGAAATAGGGGAAAACAGAGATGGTTAGGGGCGGAGAAGGGTTGGTAAGGCAAGTGGCGGTCCGGTGAGGTCGCACGGTGGCTCCGGCGGCTTGCTTGGCTGCTCACAGTGGCTGGATGGGGCGGAACAGGAGCTGGAGACGGACGGGGGAGGATGCCTGGGCGTGGAGAGGGCAGGCGGCGCACGGTGGTGTTCGATGGATGTGTGGGCACGGGCGCGGGCGCGGGGGGCGGAACGGCGGCGATGGCGAGCTACTTCAATCTCTAGACAACGGTGGCCGCGATCCTGTCTTCTTCGGATTCTGGTTCGCACGAACAAGAGAGAAAAGAGAGAGAAGGAGTCGGTCACGTGGGGTTGGGGAGAAGAAAGAGGAGAGAGAAGAAGAGGTTTGAAAAGTCAAAGTGAAAAAGAAAGAGAGAGAAGCCAAATTGAATTTGGCAAGGGGATTCGGTCGGTGGGGGCTGGCTACGCATGAAGGAGAGGGGAGAGGAGAGGAGAGAGAGAGAAAGAGAGAGAGAGAGAGAGAGAGAGAGAGAGAAAAAGAGAGAAAAGGGAGAGAGAGAAAAAGAAATAAAATAAGTCTTATTCTTTTTTTTTTCTTTCCCTTTCCCTTTCTATTTTCTTTTGGTCTTCAATTTTTCCTGTGATAATTTCTTTATTGAAATTTCGGACTTGTCAATAATTTGACGGACGATGAGACAGGATCCTAAAAATGAATTGTGAGACGCTCGAATATTCGATTCGAAACCAATTTAAATTTCATGGTTAGAATCAATCAAATGCGATTTTAGTCCAATCCAACCAATTGAGTAGCTTTTAGGGATTTTACCACGGATACATCCCTTAATGGCTTCACCTAATAGGTTAGTTAACTCGTGAGTGATCAGCTCAGAGAAAAAGGACCATAGGCATGTTGACGACATGCCCATTTCACTTTATCGAAACGGGGTCAAATTTCAAGATGTCACAAGGAATGTGCTGTTGGTTTGAGCTTTTATTGTACATTTGCCTAATTGAGGACAAGAGCTCATTGGTTGTCACTTTCGTGGTTGTCATGAAAGGAACGTAGATCTTTTTCCAAACTTCTCTGCATTTTTTGTGTTTCTAGCCTAATTAAATTGTCGGTGTTACACTAGACCTTCTGAAGCCAAGAACTCTATAAAGTTTCTATATAACAGAATGCAGTGTTTCTTGTTCGATGAAAAGATTTAGGTTCCATCATTTGGGAAGACTTAGTGGCACATCTTTCATTATATTGAGTAAAGAGCGCACAACTTAAATAACTCCAATGGAAATTACTTCCCAGAGTAATTGGAATCGGCATAAGCTTGGATAAGGATCCAATCTCCTATCTATGTTTGGCATGATACTCTTAAGCTGGTTCTTGTGTCCCCGTTTATTGTAGTAACACTTATACTTTATGGTAACAACTTGAGAAAGGCAAAGGTTCAACCATGTGATCATTGATTGTGTTTCTTACAAGGTCTTAACTAGATTTGCTCTGCCAGTTTGATCACATGAAAGGAACGTGCTGCTGGTTTGAGATTTTCTTGTACATTTGATTGATTAACGAGTAAAGCTCATTGATTGTCACTTTTGTGGTTGTCATTATTAGTCAAGGGGGACATGATTTTCATCTAGATTATAGGGGACTGGGATGTCTCAAGTAGAACTTTTCGTATGTCTCAGTGATGGCCTTAACTGCAATTGCCAATCAGTCAGTTCGTGAGTACTAAACTCACATTTTAACCTCCTGATTATGTTGAAATAATCTGTTTATTTTGATTGAATTATACATCCATCGTAGGATATCCTAAAAGCTCTTGGGGTTCCCCATGTTCTCATATATTAGATCTAGTTTGTGAAAGCTTGGGGACCCAAGGTTTGATAGACTAGATCTAAAATACGAGGTCATAGCTAAGACCTAGGAACCACTGAAGCAGCTTGGAGGGCTGCTAAAGAATTGTTTTGCTGATTTTTATGGCATAGTATATTGCTTTTCGTAGAGTGAATGTGTTGATGTCGCAAAATACTTGAATGAGAAGTGCCGTATAAAAATGGTGTACTATCATGCTAGATTAGTAGCTCGTCACTGTTCAAAAGAAATTGCATACTGTAGAGGTCCAAATTGTATGTGCTACCATTGCCTTTGGGATGGGAATAGACAAACCTGATGTTGTAAGTCGAAATGGACTCTGGCCTTTGCCTATTTCTTACATTTTAGAAGTCGATAAACGTGGTGGAATGACCCGGAGAAGCAGAGAAGAGGAGGGTGGCCAGATACAAGCTTTATTTGGTTGAGGGCAAGTTCAAGGCTTCTTTCAAACAAGGGTTCTGGTGGTTGAAGCGCAAATGCTCGAGCTTTATGCGTCGATTTTTACTATGTAGGAATTATGGAATATCATGCTCATCATCATCAAGAGAGAAAAGGATGAAATCGGTCAGGAGGAAACAAAGAGGTTTGTTTTGTTTATTGGCTAATCATCTTAATATGTATCTAATGGTAATTAAGTATTCAGAAGAGTGCCAAAATGTTCGATCTTTCCAGTATAATGTTTGTTCGAATCCTTATTTCATTCATCGATCTCCAGCATGTGAAACATAGGAAAATGAGACGACTCATATGTGATATTCACATATATTTATGTTTGTTGAAAGTTTTTTTCCCTGAATTTCCTTACCTTCTGATTTATCCGCAACATGATTCTGCATGCATGCATGCATTCTCGTGCAAAGTAAAAATTTTCTGACCTGCTAATTTCTCTTCTCAACAGCACAATGCTGATTGCAAAATAAGATGACTGCTTTCATTTGTAGGATTTGACGTTTACATCTACTTTCGTGGTCGATTTCGTTGTTTAGAACTTTTATTTTTGGCCAATGTTGTTTTAAGTCTCTGTTTTGGGATTCATTAACCCTGTAATTCCTCAATTTGTCTATGTTAGGATTAACGGATCCCCGAAAACCGGATTCGACATTAAATCAAACCCCTAAAGCAATGCGGAAGACGAAGCCCGGGAATAACACGTATCACCGATCGTAAAGCACACCACTGATTCGAGCGTACCTTGTTAGCCACAAATTAGACACCGACGCCAATAGAGGAAGAGAAACTGGCCCTGTTCGATCCGATGACGCTTTGAAGGGAAGAAGAACGTGCCTTATACTTACTGTTTCTTCTTTTTCTTTTTGGAGAGAGAGAGAGCGCGCGGGAGAAGACGTACATTCATTTTCTGTTTCCAATTGGTGTCATCTCTCTCTCTCTCTCTCCTCCCTTTTATACCTTCCCCCATCCACGGGCCCTATTCCCATGGGCCGGGCCTTTTGGGCCCAAAGATGGGCAGACGGGCCTTAAGCCCATCACCAATTAAAACCATCATCTCCCACTCGCACATGGTGGGCTGAACAGGATTCTCTTTACCTCTCTTCAACATTCATACCGGTGAATAATCCATGCGACCAGCATACTTTGAGAGCTCGTTGCTATACATCTGTTAGGAATATATAGCAGCTCATAATTGGCGTCACACTCCGAGTAGATCTAGTATGCAGTACCCTAGATCGATCGATCACATTTATATCTCTCTTAATCTCTTTTATATATTGATATATATATATATATATATATATATATATATTGTATTCACAATTATGATTATCCCAAAGATAGTCATAATTGGTTAACCAGTGAATACAAAACTACAATGTGATTCTCCAAAATCGATCTTCCTCTTTCCTTCAAACTCTCAATTTCAGTTCAGCTTGCTTTTCTAGAAATGTCCCATTAGATCGAATCAACTCATGACCATTGGCAACACCCTAAGATAGCAAACAATAAATAGAAATCTTGAGAATAAGTAAGAGTCATGAGGGGACTAAAAAATTGAGGAACTCTTTTCCTCAAGAGTCTCACACGACATAAAAGTTGAGATCAAACTTTTGCCACTCTTATTGGTCGTTTCATGCATACGTAGTATGAAATACGTATTATGATATTAACTCCATTCCCATGGAGCGTATGTCTACACCTTTCAATACCGTACAAATGATAGTTCAGACATACCCAATGTCTAACTTGAGTTCACGTATCTACTCATTCACAAAATTCATCAGAACTCACATCTGGCATCATAGACAAATAAAGTAAAATATGTGGGGTATTTTACTTTCGGACATAGTAAGTATTATGTCCTCATCTTAACACCCAGTTAATGCGACATACGTATTTTAAGCTTGAGCTCTCGATTATCACCTAGATAATAAGCTTAAAAACAGTCTCATCTCTATTTATCACACAAGTAAATAGAGGCGATTACCGTGTGAGTGGGCTAATCTTATATCTGTCGACATACTTTCTCAACTTAAAATAATGCACTAAGCATTAAGATGCATAAAGATCAAACAAAGATTCATAGGCATTAATGATGAAAAATACAAATTCATCAAATGTGAACGCTTCAGGGAAATTACAATCCAGTACATCAGACTCTACGCAATCCTAGAGATTTCATATGGCCACAAAACACATCTCTAGGTATTGGTTTTTTCATAGGATCTGCTACCATTCTATGCATAGTATGTACTCTAAGTTCACATCTTTTCGTGCAATCATATCCTTGACAAAATTATACTTGGTATCTATATGTTTGGTCTTGCCATGATATTTTGGATCTTTGGTGTACGCTTTTGCTGCTTGGCTATCATAATTAACCAACAATGAATCTGCAGCACTTCAAATAACACCTAAATGATCCAATAATCTCTTAAGCCAAACATCTTCTTTTATTGCTACTGATAATGCCACGAACTCAGTTTCCATCGTGGACAAGGCTATACACTTTTGTTTCTTACTGCTCCAACATATGGTGCCATTATTCAGTAAGAAAACAAATCAAGAGGTAGATTTTCTTTCATTTAAATCTCCTCCTAATCAACATCAGAATAGCCTTAGAGTCGCAGATCCTTTCCTTAATAACTCAACGTATAATCAGCAATCCCCTTTAGATACCTTAGTATTCTTTTAACGGCTTTCCAACGTGCTTGACCTGGATTGGATTGGTATCTGCTCACCATTCCAACTGCATAACATATATCAGGTCTTGTACACATCATAACGTACATCAAGCTCCCAACAGCACTAGCATAAGGAACATATTTCGTTTGTTCCTTCTCTTGTGGAGTCATTGGACACAGTCTATGGCTCAATCCTTCACCTTTTGCAATATGAGTGTCTATGGGTTTAAAATCCCATATCCTTCAATTCAAAATTGGAAGACAACCAACTTTTGACAGTATTGACAAGCTCTATATTGCTTCCGGCAATTAGTATATCATCAACATATAATGATATGATCACAAATAGACCTTTGGATCTTTTGATATATATACAATGATCCTCATCTATCATTGTAAAATCATATGCCATTATGGCATTATGAAGTCATATATAACATTGTCTTTACGACTGCTTAAGGCCATATATCGACCTCAAAAGTCGATATACCTTTTTCTTCTTGGCATTTCATTATGAAACCGGCAGGTTGTTCCAGATATATTCCTTCCTTTAATTCTCCATTGAGGAAAGGAGTCTTTACATCCATTTGATGTAACTCAAGATCCATACTAAACACTATTGCCAGAATTATGCGAATCAAGGTAAATCTCACTACAGGAAAAAATGTATCTTCATAATCAATATCTTCCTGTTGAATATACCATTTCGCCACAAGGCGAGCCTTATGCCTTTCTATCGAGCCATCAGCCTTTCGCTTTATTTTGAGAACCCACTTGTTCCCAATAGCTCTGCGTCCCTTTTGGAAGATCAACCAGTTCCCAGACTTGGTTTGATTTCATTGACTCCATTTCCTCTTTCATTGCATAAATCCATTTTTTTCCTTACTAGGGCAATTTAGAGCCTCATTAATATTTCTTGGCTCATCCTCATCTTGCGGAGCAATCATAAAAGTTCCCCTTCAATGTCAAAACGTCGACGGGGAATACTTTGCGACTTGTTCGCTATATGGGAGATTGTACACTTAGCACATCATTCTCCATCATGCTCCCACTCGGATTAGATAATAACGATATCATCTCATCATGTGATTGTAATTGAGAATGAGTTGAATTGAATTCATCACTTCTCATATTACTCCCACTTGGACGAACTCCACTAATATCATTATCTTGATCCAAGGTTTCAAATAGGGACTAATCTTCGCCTATTTCGCCCTTCTTAGGAAATTCATCCACTAAGAATGTGACATCCCGTGATTCAAATTCAGTTATACTCTCACTTTCCTGCTCACCTACGAACACATACCCTTTCGAGTGTTCGGAATATCTCATTAAAATACTCTTCTTTCCTTTAGGACCTAATTTCCCAAACTTGTGAGAGGACTTATGAGTATAGGCAGTACAACCTCGTGGCTTAAGAAAAATTAAGTCCGGTTTTCTACCTGTCCATAACTCATATGGAGTGGAACTAACTGATTTGGAAGGCACCCAGTTAAGTATATAGGCAGCAGTTAACAACGCATCACTCCAAAAGGTGATAGGTAAGTTAGCATGCGCCATCATTGACCTAACCATTTCCATTAGGGTTCTGTTTCTTCTCTCTGCAACATCATTTTGTTGAGGAGTATATAGAATAGACAACTGTCTTTCTATTCCTTTTTCATCACATAATTTTCTGAACTCATCAGATAAATATTCTTGACCTCGATCGGATCTAAATACTTTTATTTTCTTGTCTAATTGATTTTCAACCAAGTTCATAAACCTTTTAAAACAACATAATGCTTCAGATTTATGAGAAATCAAATAGACACATCCGAATCGAGTATAATCATCTATAAAAGTGATGAAATAAACAGCCCCATGCCTTCCTCTCACATTCATTGAACCACAGACGTCAGAATGGATTAAATGCAGAGGAAATTCAGCTCTTTTATATTTTCCAAATGGTTTCCTTGTCGTTTTCCCTACTAGGCAATGCTCACATATGGGCAAATCGACTTTTTCAATGTTGCCCAACAAGCCCTTTTTTGGCTAGTCTATTCATTCATTATTGGCCAATATGACCAAGTCCAGCATGCCACATAATCACATCATTATCATATGAAGTTGAAGACGTGAAACAAGGGAATAACAAATATTGACATCACCACAGTCAACATTTAGTACAATAAAACCATCTAGAAAGTGACCACAACTATAGTAGTTTGTATCCAAATACAAGTCTACATCGCTATTATGGAAGTTCACGCTAAAACCAAGCTTAACCAACATCAAAACAGACACTTAAATTTCGACGAATCTCCGGAGCATTTAGAACATCATGTAAGAACAAGGTGCGCCCACCACACATGTTCAGTTGGCAGGTGTCAATCCCTTTAACTTCAGCTCTGGAGTTGTTTCCCACATAGATCCACTTAGTTCCAGTTGGTATTCGTCGGAATTCCACGAAGGATCCTCTATCCTTCGCTACATCGTTTGTTGCTCTTGAATCTACAGTCCACAAAGGATTGGATTCAGTCTATAAAGTAGAACTTGACACAAAAGCAAAGTTCTCAAATGTACAATAGGTGTATACCTTCTTTAGCTCACGACAGTCGCGAGCATAGTGACCTCTATTGTCACAATTGTAACACCTCACCCTTGACATTTTCTTCACTTGAGGACGTTTTCCTCTCTTGTGTTGGTTAACTCTTGATCTCTTGCAATAAGGACTTGATCCTTTGCATTCCCACATATTGAACGAATCAATACGCTTGCGCTTAGAGCTCAAAGCCCTTTCTGAGCTAGAACCAGCATTGCAAATATCTATTTTCGACTCATATGCCGTTAAGCGGTCCTCTACTAGCTCAAGGTGGCGCACAGCATCCTTAAGATCTTCCATAACATGGTCAAGAGCTTCTAGTGCTTCTTGCTTTTCCAACACATATTGAATCTTCATATTCAATATTTCACAATTGTTGCCGTTCACGTCGGCAATTACGTTCTTAGTTGCTGAATCCATCGACGAACACATCGGACATATATGCACGAATAATTAATGCCTATCATTTATGCATCCACTTTGCACTGAGACCCATCATATCAATGAATAATTTCAAGTAAGGTTTCAGAATCAAAAGGTCACTACGTTTCCAATCATCCTCCAAAAATCCTAACTTAAAACTATCATTAATATAATTATCTTATGCAAAATAAATTCTATGAAGTTATGAAAACTTCTATAACTACCCACAGCAATCAGCAATTAATAGAAAGCAACAGATAATATCTAACATCCAATAGAATAACAATGCTTTCACATAATACAACTATACATTACACTAAGCAATATATACAGAGAAAAATATCAACATGGAAAGAGATATTTACACCCTTAAAACATCTCATGATTAATCTAAGAAATAAATAGGGAATGTCCCTTCTAATCTATCAGTCAAAACATCTAAGAAAACTGAAGGCACATTTGCCAACCATGGAAAAACTTTTGGAGAGCTTTCATGTCGCCACCAAGGCGCATTTACTCTATGCCATGTGGTGCTCAATCTAAGGGTTGAAGTTTCGGCCAACTCAATCCTATAGTACTCTCTTACAAAAGCTTCCACTAGCCCCCTGTAATCCGGGACCACGTTGACCTCCCATAGCCAATCTAACACTGCTTGTCATTCAGGTGGAAGAGTGTTGATTAAAGCCGGCACCTTCTCAAAATCCGGCATGAGATAACCGTTCCAGATGATTTCCTGTATCATCTGATTGACCCTGACCATGTGTGATACTAAATCACCATCAAGCCACCGATAATCAACTAACTCTTTCATCAGCCTTTTTAGTCTAGCTCTTCCTTCGTTCGTTCTCGGGATTGCAGGCATCCTTGTATAGCGCATCATAGTTCCTGCAACAAATGCAGAACCAATAAATGGATCACTTATAATCCACAATAAACAAAATGGAAAATACATAATTTTCCATGATTCATGCAACAAATGCAGAATAAAAAATGGATTACCTCTAACCCACACAGACATAATTGAAAAAGAAACAAATTTCTTTTTTTTTTCTTTTTTTCGGGTCAACAAATCAAAGTCAACGGTCAACGGTCAACGGTCCTCGGTCAACGGTTAACGGTCAGGTCGTCGGATCGGTCGGACCGGACCGGACCGATCGGGCCGGTCGGACCGGTCGGCTGGTTCGGGCGAATGGACGGCACGTGCCGCGCGCATGCGCGGGCTAACGTCACGCAACCGTCAGCCGGCACGTGCCGCGCCCGTGCCAGGCATCCGCGGTTCGGGTCGGGTCGGGTCGGCGGTCGGTTCACCGGCCGGTGACCGCCCGGCCAACCGTCGTCGTGCGCGTCATCGATGACGCGTCACCCTAGCGGTTACTAACCGTTGGGTGACATCGGCACGCGTCGGTCCGCCGACCGGCGCGTGCCTGTTCGCCGCCCGGCATCGCGCACGTGCGGTTTGGCGACCGCGCGTGGGACGACGCGCTGCCGATGCCAGCGCCAGCGCGTCTCGCCCACGCGCAGCGACCGGCGGGCGTGTGGGCGCGTGCGGCGTCGCCCGGCGGCGCACGACATGTCGCTGGACTCGCCTCGACGACCTCTTTCACTCAATGCCTTCAGAAATCAGTTTCGGGTCACAGAAACTCGAAAAAATGGAGGAACAGCGCTCAGGTGTCGGGATTTCTCGCCCCGATCCGTACGGCCGAAAATTTTCGCGAAAAATCAATCAAAAAACAGCAAACAGGTCGGGAAAAACGTGAACTAGGGCTCTAATACCAATGTTGGGATTAACGGATCCCCGAAAACCGGATTCGACACTAAATCAAACCCCTAAAGCAATGCGGAAGATGAAGCCCGGGAATAACACATATCACCAATCATAAAGCACACCACGGATTCGAGCGTACCTTGTTAGCCACAGATTAGACACCGACGCCGATAGAGGAAGAGAAACTGGCCCTATTCAATCCGATGACGCCTTGAAGGGAAGAAGAACGTGCCTTATACTTACTATTTCTTCTTTTTCTTTTTGGAGAGAGAGAGAGCGCGCGGGAGAAGACGTACGTTCGTTTTCTGTTTCCAACTGGTGTCATCTCTCTCTCTCTCTCCTCCCTTTTATACCTTCCCCCATCCACGGGCCCTATTCCCGTCGTCGGGCCTTTTGGGCCCAGCATGGGCGGACGGGCCTTAAGCCCATCACCAATTAAAACCATCAGTCTATTTTGATTCCTCTGCATCATATGATTCATCGTATGGCAAACTACCAATATGAGGAAATCAAAGAGCTTGAAGCGAACCTTCTCTTGTCCTTTGGAACTTACATAGTAATTGTTTGAATGGCTGTTAGTCATAGGATCTTGATGTAAAATGTGATAGAACTTTCAAAAACAAGCTCGAAGCAAATTGTTAGCATGAAACGAAGGTAGAAGAGAAAAAGGGGGGAAAATCCATGAACAAAACCACATCAGCTCAATCGGTTCAGAATGTTCATCCAATTATCCGGTCTATTCACGCGTTCCAACTTCAAATTAATTCAGCTGATGAGGCTGTGAATGATGTTCCATAAGTAGTCAAACACAAAGCTACTACCCTTTGGATTAATTGCCTAGACACTGATTAAGCAGCTAAGTAAATAAAGTGTAGAACAGATACATTGACTTTACTCGCGACTTTTCTTCTGTAATGTTCGACCAATACTCTGAAATTAAAAATTTTTCATGTTAAGTACGTTTAACAAGTATTTCAACATGACCCGCATTACATATGTGTTAGTACTTACAGATTCAAATGTGGCTTAGCAAGCTACTTGGCCTTGTCTTGAGCTCTAGAAAAATTGAGTCAAAGTTCAAGGGGACAACAAGCAAATCAAATCATGAATACCTTGTGAGTAGCTTTCAACTACTAAAATTCCACCACTGTAATCTAGTATAGGGTACAGGAATATTTGAGAGTGGCCTCAAAGAAATTGCTTCGATTGAAACTTGAATGTGTGAAACGGTGACCGCAATTTGGTGGAGTATCTTCTCATTATAAACCAATTAGATGACCCTTAAAAGTTTTTTGTTCAAAGAAAATGAGTAAATTTTGGGAAGGGCTCTTTTCACCCTTCCAAAAATTTTGTCCATGTTTTGTTATTAGTCTTCAACTGCAGCCAATGCAAGAGAAAAACAGGTTTCAGGTGTGAAGATACATACGGTGGGTCTCTTCAGCTTTTAGATTCATGCTTGAATAAATCAAGTTTGAGATTATACAATAAAAGTGATTGCAAAATGCCGACATATGAATTTTCTGATGTAACACCAGACCAGAGAGATGATTGTACACTCTTGAACACCTTTCTTTTTTGTTCAAAATTTTAACCAAATGAGAAATTACTGTCTTCTTGTAAACCTTTTCACTGGAACTCTTGGCTGCAATTGACAGATTTTTTGCTGATTCTATGGCATTTGCGTTTTCTAGTCGCAAAATTGAAGCCTGAAGTGGACATCTAACTGGTAATCTCCTTGACAGATCTCATTTTCTGCTTAACTTGCACAAATAAAACCACCTGCACGTGCGGTCTTCCTGCAAGCGATTTGTGGTTACAAAGGACAAATACCCCACATTAGGAGGCTGCTTTATATCCAGAATCCTTTGAAGAGTTAACAACACGGAGCACATGATAAACGCCACTAGGTTCAGAATACATTTTCATAATGAAATAGCTCATTCCTGCCCTCATCCTCATTGCGTGGTGTTTGGGGGCTTTCTCCAAGTTCCATGAAATGCAGCTTGAATCTACATGATGAGGATAGGACTGACTCATTATCAATAAATAAAGAAATGCGAGATTGTAGCATCAAAATTTACCCCATGAAAGATAAGGTACAAATGTGTAAACATCATTTACACCACTCGCTGTTCAACCACAGTGAACAGAGACTTCATTAACTAGCAGATGAAAAAAAAAAATAGGCTTAAAAGAAGTAAACAATTAGTGACAACACTTTCCCCTTTTGTGTTCAGGAACAAAATTGATGTTAATAAAATTATACTGAAAAGGTGAAATGCCTAAACTACATAACAGAAAGACATACTTGTTACTTGATCATTGGCAACATCCAATTAACAAAATCAGCAATTCGAGATAGATTGTGAGGAGGTCAATTTCAACTTCACTAATTCAATACTGCAAACATGAGAACTGAGCCTATCAAATCAGAAACCTATATGACAACATTCAAAGGATAAACAGATAAAAATGGAGGAGCTTAGTGGTGCATACCTAACTCTGCATAGCCTCATCGAGTTCAGAAGTGATATCCTTAGAATGCAACCACATCAAACAACTCTGCATCAGGGTAACATACACAAAAATCCCCACCTACTCATTTGATTAACAAAGAGATAGAACATAACGAGCATACAAACAACAAATTCAATTTAAAAAAACTACATTTACTATCATTCAGGTACAAGCTGTTGAGACCAGATCAAGTGTTTTGGATCTTAACAAGCATCAAAACTTCCTCAGAACATTCTGCTTGGCCCACGAGCCTCTTCAAATTTGGCACCTTAGCTGTTGCTGATGCTTTCTCTAAAAAATTGGTCTTAGGTATGGAATTTGAAGTTCCTCAGCCAAGTGAGCCACACCCAATTCAGTCATGTGATAAAATAATTCCATGACAACAATATGATCAAATGGGATGTAAACTAATTTACAAATTCTTGAGCTCCTCGCCCCAGCTTGTTTCACAGACGGGCAAAAACTTGTCCACTTATGCAAAAAGTCATAAATACAGCTGATTGAATTTAAGTCCCAAAGTAAGCCTTGATCATTACATAGACCAACCAAACCTGTCATGTAAGCAGCACCTGTTTACCTTGCTTGATAATATTTCAAGGCAACATATTGACAACCAGTAATTTTAAGAAAGGTGTACATTCATATATGACAGACTAGCCAAAACTACTTTAACATTTCTTAATCACCAACCAAAAATGCACCGATTCTCGTTCAAGAAAAATACCCTATATAAACTCCATCCACACTAGAGACTAAGACAAACCTTTGATCGAGAATTTGCATAAAACAACTCAATGCTCCACTCTAGACCCCAGTACTTGATCAAGAATTTGCCAAGCGACGCGAGCTCCATGCATCCACCTAAGAGAATCTGGAAGGGGAAAAGTAATGCTGCTCTTCAAGAACGAACTAATCTCTCTACTTGGTTTTAGGTATGAAAATGTACACGGCTGTGTCTCTTCTGCTTTTAGATTTTTTTATTTTTTATTTTGGTAAGGCTCTTTTGCTTTTAGATTCATGCTTGAATAAATCAAGTTTGAGATAATACGACCAAAGCGATTGCAAAATGCCTACATATGAACTTTCCGACGTAACCAGCCTAGATAAATGATTTTACACTAATGAACACCTCTGTTTTGTGTTCTAAATTCTTCCAAATGAGAAACTACTGTCTTCTTGAAAACCTATTCATTGAAACTCTTGGCTGCAATTGACAGATTATTTGCTGATTCCACAGCATCTGCTTTTTCAAGAAAAAAGTCTCTCCTAGTCACAAAACTATAGCTTGAAGTGGACATCTTGTTAACAAATCTCATTTTTTGCTTGACTTCACATATAGAAACACTTGCACATGCGGTCTTCCTCCAAGTGATTAGTGATGGGGCCTTGGTTAAAGAATAACACGATTTCAAAGCTTGCAAAGGACTAATACACCACATGAGAAGAGGACGCCTTTATCAAGAATCCTTCAAAGAGTATAAACAACATGGAGCAAATGATAAACGCCAATTGCAAATAACTTTGGAATGCCTTTCCATATTGACATAGCTCATTCTTGCCTGTATCTCCAACCTGTGGTGTTTGGGGAGTTTCTACGAGTTTCACCAAATGTAGCTTTAATTTGCATAAGGAAGATAGCGCTGACTAATTATAATTAAATGAAGATATCCAATATCATAGCATCAGAATTTACCCCATGACAGATAAGGTAAAAATGTGTAAACATTGACACCGATCGGAGTTGGACCACAATGAACAGAGACTTCATTAGCTAGCCGATGACAAAGAAACCAACAGACTTAAAAGAAGTAAACATTTAGCAACACTTTCCCTGTTTGTGTTTAGGAATAGAATTGAAGCTAAAAAAATTATGCTAAAAAGGTTAACTGCCTAAACTACAGAACAGAAAGATGCATTTGCTACTGGGTTATTTTGCAAGTTCCAATTAGCAAAATCAACAATGCGAGATAGTTTGCGAGGAGGTCAATTTCAACTTTACAAATCCAATGCCGCATACATCAAAACTGAGCTTATCAAATCAAAAACCTATATGACAACATTCAAAGGATATAATCACACAAATAAACTAATACACATAGACATTCATTCAAACTTATCCATTTATATGAGGCCGAAAAAAAGTTGAAGGAAAAAAGCTCCCAAAATATCTGGGTTCTCCTCTACCGTCTGGTAGCTTCAATCTCCCTGCATGGAGGTCTTCGATTGTGTTTATTCCGTTTAATTGACCCAGCTCCTTCGCGGTGAAGTCCTCCATCTTTTGTTCCTATGATCGACATCCACCGACCGCCCAATATGTCCTCTGGTTTCTGATCCTCCATTCGGGAACCCTAATTTGGGCTCTCCGTCCGATTTTCTTCTGGGTTTCCTCGCTTCTCTTTTCTCGGGTTTCCCTTCGCTTTTCATTTCCCTTTCCTTCCATTTCCTTCGGCCCAGCACCATCGCCCATTTACCCAAGCCTCAACCCCACTATCTCCCTTGCGACGGATGATTTCCATGTCTTGCTCGGAAGTGGGCTTCCTCTGTTGTTTAGTTGCTGGTCAAATGCTGGAAGATGTTCGCTTGCACCCCGAACAGATAAGTTAAGTATGCACAGGTTCTCTTGTAGGTCCCTGTCGCTTCTTAAGCTTTCCCCAGGTCTCCTTGTGCTATTATAGTCGAGCAGATGGTTGATTCTAGTACAGAATCAAGCCGATTAGAGGCGCTCTGTAAAAGCCTTGGTAACTTATGGTCTGAGGTAACTTATGGTCTGAGGATGATGTGATAAATGTTACGCAAGGAATATCGGCTGAAAAACTTGCGGAATGTAGACATACTTTATTTGGAAAGCTTTATTCCCGTCCAAATGTTAATTTCCTGGCATTTATTAAGACTATGACATGGGCTTGGAAGACAGATAATGTTTCTTGTACCGCTTTAGAACCTGGATTTTTTCTCATTCACATTTAAATCGGAAGCTGAAAACAGAGAATCCTTGATCTTTGTCCCTTGGTCTTTTTCAGTAACCTCCTTGTGCTTCAACAGTGTGACCCGGATATTCCCGATATTTGCTATGATTTCTCCCAATGCCCATTTTGGGTGCATCTATTTGGCCTCCCCTTTGGCAGAGTTACGACAGAGGTAGTTAGAGAAATTGCTTCAAGGATCGGCGAAGTTCTTGAGGTGAAGCTGGAAGCAAAAGGAAACGGCATATTTAAGATTGGGAAGGCCAGGATTAAGCTCAACCAAGCTACACCTCTCGAGACAGGGATAATGGTTAATTTAGGATGCAAAAAGCTATGGATCGAGTTCAAGTATGAGAGGCTACCACACTATTGCTACTCTTGTGGTAGAATTGGCCACTATGCCTCAGCTTGCAAGGAAATTCCTTATGAATCTACAAGATTGGAAGAAGACATATCGGGTAATTTTGGGAATTGGTTGCGAGCGGAAGCACGGATACTAAGCCCATATGGCAAAATCTTCTATGGAAAACAATCCTAGCTCATTGAAGAAGAAGAAGAAATGGTACCGGAGACTCCTCTTCAAGCGGAAATCCATGAAACTCAAGAACCATCAAATGCAAGAAAGCAAGTCCTTTTGCCTCCCCGATCACAGCACTCTTATGAGGAAGAACAGCAAGCTGCACAACTTGTATCTTCCCAAGCCTTGACTATTATGGAAGGAAAATCTCCTCAAAACGTGAAAGAAATTTGCTTGGATGCTGAATCTATGCTCACCCTTCATGATGAAAACCTCAAAGAAGCTGAAAGAGAGAAGCAGCCGAAAATACGTTTAGCAACAATAAGAAACTCGGCGAAAGGTAAAGCAAAATCTACTAAACATCCTACATCCAAGAAAGGAAAAGATTCTGCGCTATGGTGCTCAGTCCACAAAATCAATTGATGCGACAACTCACAACTCATAGAAATCCCGATCATGGAGGAAGAGAAATCTATTCAATGGGCTTTGGTGGCTGGCCCTAATAAGCCACCGGTGCAGCCATGAAACTCTGAGTTGGAATTGTCGGGATTGGGGTCTCCCCTGACAATTCAAGCTCTTAGAGTCCTTGCGACTCAAGAAAGACCAAGCATTATTTTTCTTATGGAAACAAAGAATCAAGAGCAGAAAGTTTAGCGTTTGAAAAGAAGGCTTAAGACTACACACAACTTTATTGTGAATCCAGAAGGTTTATCGGGGGGTTTGGCTCTCTTTTGGGTTGATTAGGTTTCTCTTTCAATCGAATCTCACTCTAACTTCTATATACATGTGCAATGTTTTCTGCATGAAAATAACCAGAATATGCAAATTACCTTCCTCCATGCTCCTAATGTATTTCATGAACACCTTATCCTATGGGATGATGTACAAAGAATCAGTCTCTCCAATCACCGCCCTTGGATATGCATTGGGGACTTTAATGAAATATTATACCATTGGGAAAAGGTAGGAAATAGGATGGCTGAACATTGTCGCCTTACCGCATTCAGGGACTTCTTATATGCATGTTCACTTATGGACTTGGAAGCCAAAAGGTGCGCTTTTACTTGGACGAATAGAAGAGAGGGTGATGAAAATGTCAAAGAAAGACTGGACAGAGCATTATGTACCATGGAATGGAGAATAGCTTACCTGAATGCTGAAGTTACAGCTTTACCAGCCATTGGTTCAGACCACAGTCCTCTTATCTTGTCAACTCTACATGCTCTAACACGCAAGAAGTGACAGTTTAGATACGAACCATTTTGGGTGGAGGATGACGAATGTAAGGAAATTGTCAAGCGGACATGGGAGGCGTCCCATAGGAAGAACATGGTCGTCAAATTATCTAATGTAGCGATGCGTCTAACGGCCTGGAGCAAAAAGCGTTTTCCTAATGCTTCCAAAAAAATTGAGGGGCTGAAAAATGAACTTATGTTCCACATGAATAACCCTAATTTGGAGTATGATCAAAGCAGAATTTGGCATATTCATAAAGAAATCGACTCGCTATGGCGTCAGGAAGAAATGTTTTGGGGTATCAGATCTCGGGTTAAGTGGCTGAAATGGGGGGATCGAATAGCAAATTTTTCATGCGGCCACTATACAACGAAGAAACAGGAACCGTATCTCGATGCTACTGAATGCTGAAGGAGATTGGGTGAGAAATTCTGAGAACCTTACAAATATGACGGTGGATTACTTCAATAACTTATATACTTCGGTCGGACCGCGAAATTTCCAGCCTATTCTTGACCATATCCTAACACCAGTTAATGCAGCTATGAACTCAAAACTAACAGAAGCGGTGACAATGGAAGAAGTATATGTAGCTACTCACCAAATGGGGGCTTCCAAAGCTCCTGGACCGGATGGTCTGAATGGCCTATTTTTCCATCAGCATTGGCAAGACATAGGTGCAGATGTTTTCAGGGAGGTACATCGTTTCTTTGAGTCTGGAATCATAAACCCAAACATCAATAGAACCCGAATTACTCTTATTCCTAAAAATTCAAACCCATAAAGGTTAGAACAATTTCGGCCCATAAGTTTGTGTAACTTTATCTACAAAATCATTTCTAAAATACTCGCAAATAGACTCAAACCTTTCTTACCGGACATCATTTTGAGGAGCGAGCGCTTTCGTCGGGAGTCGACAAATTCAGGACAACATCCTAATTGTTCAAGAAGTTATCCACCGGTTATGAACTCGAGACAGGAGGAAAAAATTTCAGGCTATTCTTAAACTCGACATGTAGAAAGCTTATGATAGAATCAAATGGGACTTCCTGCAAGCATGTTTACATAAAATGGGATTTACTGCTAATTGGGTGAAGTGGGTTATGCAATGCGTTACCACTGTATCATATAGCATCAATCTCAATGGTGAATCTTTACCCTATTTCAAGCCATCTAGAGGTATTCGACAGGGGGATCCATTATCACCATATCTGTTCATTATTGTTGCTAACGTCCTATCTTATATGATGAAGAAAGCAATAGCAGAGGATAACATTCACGGCATCAAGCTAAACCGGACCTGTCCAACCCGTCCCACCTATTATTTGCCGATGACTCTATTTTCTTCCTAGATGGCACAATACGGGAATGTCGAACTTGTCAATGTACTCCACCATTGCATTACGCATCTGGTCAAGCCATAAACCTCAACAAATCGGGAATGTTTTTCAGCAAAGGGTGTCCAGATAGCCTTAGAAGTAACATGGTATCGGTCTTTGCGGATTCGAAATTACAAAAGCGGGAAATACTTAGGAATTCCTTGACCGGGGGTCCTCAAAAAAAGATATGTTCGCATGGATATTGGCCAGGGTCAACTCGAAGTTGGAAAGTTGGAAGGATAACTTACTTTCAAGAGCTGGAAAGGAGATTCTTCTCAAAGCAGTGGTTCAGGCGATACCTCAATATGCTATGTCAATTTTTAGATCCCAACTTCCATTATCAAAGCAATTGAGAGGAAAATCTCTAATTTCTGGTGGCGAAGCTCTAACAAGAATTCTGCTCTACATTGGCGTAAATGGGAGACTCTAAAACTACGAAAGGACGAAGGCGGCCTTGGCTTTAAGGATCTACAAGCTTTTAACACGGCTATGTTAGGGAAACAAGCCTGGAGGATGTCTCAGGGTCCAAATACACTATTATCCCAATTCATGAAAGGCCTTTATTTCCCAAATTGTAACTTTTGGCAAGCAGGAAAAGGCTCTTATCCATCGTGGGGATGGCAGAGTTTATTGGCTGGAAGAAACGCAATTGCTCCCCAACTTATTTGGGTTGTGGGTAATGGACAGAAAATCTCCATTAGAGAGGATCAGTGGCTGAAATTAGGAAGAATTGGAGGAATGCAAGCCCGAATGAACCGCCCAAAGTTGCTGATTTGATCGATTTTGAAGCTAGAATTTGGAAGGAAGATCTACTGCTATCCTTATTTGATGAACCCCTAGCAACAACAATTAAGGAAACACCCTTCGGACTCCCAACTACCGAAGACAAGTTGGTTTGGGCAAATAATAAATCAGGAATCTATACAGTAAAGAGCGGCTACTTTTCAAATAGGAAACCATTCCTAGCAGATCTATACCAACATCATCACACCATTTCGACCCACTCATTTGGAAGCTTATTTGGAACTCTGTGGTACAACCGAAAATTAAATTCTTTCTATGGAGTGCATGCCAGAATGCGCTTCCTACCTTGGATAATCTTTGTAGGAGAAAGATGGTACCTGAACCGTTATGCCCAATATGCAAGTTGGAACCCGAGACGATTGAGCACACTTTAATGCTCTGCCCCTGGACGACCCAAGTGTGGAACGACTCATCCCTGCAAACATGCACAGATCGAGTTGGCTTAACAAGATTTGATGATTGGTTGTCTCGATATTTTGTGAGGCAAGGTGACTCAAATAAGTTTGAAATGGTTGCCACAGTTCTTTGGTGCCTATGGAAGGATCGCAACCAATTTATCTTCAACCATCATACCTTAAATCTGCACCGAACCTTGTTCAATGCCACCACATCAAAGGACTGTTTCTCTGCTTGGAATAGAAAAGCCCCAAAAAAGAATCAATGCCAAGGGGAATATGAAAAATGGCATCCTCCACCACCTGGAACTCTTATAGTTAATATTGATGCCTCATTTAATATCATTGGTGATACCAACAGGTCACCGGAGGTACAAGTCCAGCCTATATCATCTTGTTCAGAGTCAAGAAGTCCAGCCTCGACACAGTGCGCACCTGTTCAGAACAGAATTACAAGTCTAGATCAGGCCATCCCACGTCCAAGTATTACCCCCGCAGGAGCACCCGCAATGCAGAACAGATATAAAGTGATGCAAAACAATAGTCAATCTCTATGTTGAAGCCTAAATATAGTGGCTCCCTTACCGTCTGTACAGCCTCATGAAGACCTTAGCCCTCTCGGGATATGCAGACATAGAACTGAAGCGGAAATACTGATTGATCCCCATCCTGGCATCAGCAGGTCCCCGCCTGTGCTATATAGTGCTGGAGATGTGGAAGAGACATGTGGAATCATCGCTTCCGAACCCAACGCCTTTGCAACCGAAGATCATCGACTCGAGAGTTCCTCGTTTTTAACCGAAGATCAAGAACCCAGACTACCAGCACCATTGCTAGATAAAAGACCAGTGAAAGATGCTCAATATAGCATGCTTCGTGCTTCGGATCGTAGAGAAAGACGTTCCTCTGCCTCTGCAATCAAGGAATCATCCCTCAGATTTACTGGATGTGATTATCCATCACCACAGTAGCAGCTCAGAGTGAATGTCACGGCTCAACGAAGCTCGCATTACGAACCGGATGAAAGGGAAGAAGAAGTATTGAACAAACTCACCTGTGCTACGGAAGAACGCCCGCGACTCAGACCAGACCCCACCGGTCACTCCCCCCTGACCAGCGGAACAATTGCTGTCGTCGATTTCACCCCTGCAACTGATGCCCAACCTCTCAAAGCCACCGAATCTACACATCTAACAAGATCACAGCTCGGAAGACCCAGATCGCAGCTCGAAAGACCCAAGGATGACGCCCATGGCAAGTCTCGCGGTTCAGAAGAAACAGAAAACCTTCCTCTGCGTCTCGGCACCGGTATAATCGAAGCTATGTCTGCTGCCTCTGCATCCGAAGAAGGAAATCTCAGATCTACTAGATCTGAATACCCACCACAGCAGCAAAATCACAACAGCATTGCCGACGCACACCATGGAAAGTAGTATGAACCGGAAGAGGAGGAAGACGGCACGAATAACCCCACACACCGTGTCTTTGTTGAAGCAAGCGAAGCCCCACATCCAGGACCTCGGCTTACCCATCAATCTGCTGTGAGACTTCTACCTTCGGCATTGGGCCACGCCTCACCCAGAGAGACGACCAGAGAGACAACGTCAGTTCTCTTCGACTCTTTGCAGACCAGATCTGCTCCGTTTAGTCCTCACCATCTAAGCGCTAGACCTCAGGCTGCTATTGCTTGTGTCTGCAGAGATTCTTTTGGGAGGATTCGAGATGGGTTTGCAAAGCATATTGAGATAGGTTCGGCTGAGCAAGCGGAGGCCGTCACTTTGGTTGAAACCCTAGATTTTATCTCTTCAACCCTTATCCCTAATTCCCCAGGAAAAAGAATTTCTTATTCTATCGATTGTCGGTTGCTAGTGGATAGTCTATTGTCGTCCTCTACTTTTAATTGGTTAGTGCAACCCCTTGTGGACCGGGCAAAGCACAAATTGGAGTCTATTTTGGGTCTCTCTTTAGCCCCTTTGCAGTAGGGAATTCTAATCGGGTTCTTGGGTTGCTAAAGCCCGGTGTTTTGATTTCCTTCCTAACAACCGGGTGTCTAGTCCCCCTCGCTCTTTTGGATCTTCTTTGTACCGATGCTCATCTTGTATTACCTTTACATAGTATCTAATAATATCAACTTTGTTTCTCGTAAAAAAAAAAAAAAACTAATACACATGGAGCAGCCCAGTAGTGTACAGAGCCTCATCAATTCCAAAGTGATATCATTAGAATGCAACTGCGTCAAATAACTGTGCATCGGGGTAACATACAAAAAATCAGTAGCTTAGTATTTGATTAAAGGAAAGCTAAAACCTAATGAGCACACAAAAAGCATATTTAATTGAAAAAAAAACACTTACAATCATTTAGGGATGTGATGTTGAGAGATCAAGTATTTGAATATTCGAAGCATCAAAACTTCCTTGGGATAGTCACAAGCCCCAAAGTGTCTTTAAGTTTGGCATGCAAGATGGTCCTCAGCTGCTTCTGATGCTTCCTCTACAAAATCCCTTTTCTTTATTATGATCGGTCTCAAGTATGGAATTTGAAGTTCCTCAGCCACTTAGCCACACCCAAATCAGTCATGTGATAAAACAATTGCATGACAACAATAGGATCAAACGGGATACAAACTAATTAGCAAATTCTTGAGCTCCTCATCCCAGCTTGGTTCACAGACAGGCAGAAAATTGTCCTTTAATGCTGAAGGTCATCGATACAGTTGATTGAATTGAAGTCCCAAAGTAAGCCTAGATTGTTATATAGACCAACCAAACCTGTCATAGAAGTAGCACCAATTTATCTTGCTTAATACTCTTTCAAAACAATTTCAAAACAATAGTTTGCCTACTAGTAATGTTAAGGTGGTCAACATTCATACATAACAAACTAGCCAAAACTACTTTTAACATTTTTTGTCACCAACCAGAAACACTTGAATCTTAAATATTATTTTAGCTCAATTCATCATATATATTGGGAAGTAATGCTCTTCTTAGAGGAAAGCCATCAAGGGAACAATAAGAAACTTGACAGGGTTTTGGCTCATCACAGAAAATCAGAAGGCGTTCATCCTAAACAGGACATCTGCCATTAGTCAAATTTGACATACAAAAGAACAAAAGGAACTCAAAATGGCCAAGGACTTTGAAAAGAAAATATAAATTTTGGACACTGGGAAGTTTCGGGCGTAGTATACAATAATACAATAATGAGTAGCAGAAGCTCATTAGCCTCTAGATGAAAATTTCAAATCCCGGGTTTGCCGATAGTGTGACTGTAAATCACTAGGTAATTCTTGTTTACCTTTGTTGATATTTTCATTCTTGCCTCACAAGCTACTATCTGTTTTGTAGCCTTACAAAAGTTGTCAATGGAAAGATAAATGAAAAACATTGCTATAACGTAATCAACAATAATTATACAGAGGCAAATCCAGAGTTTCCAAAATCAATCAAATAGATATCCAGTGTGGAGCAAATCATTCGAAAAAAATAGAGCTTCGAGAAAAGTATTACTTTATTTGCTCACGCTGGCAGTTCAAGGATGAAGAATCTTACTATGCCTTCTATTGACATTTGGGTCTGCATTTTGATCTTGGCTGAACCATCATGTGAGCTTTTATGACCAACTCCTCCACTCCTTCAATTGTGCGAGACCCGCAATTTAGGATATTATAGAATCCTGTCATAGAAAACCTTCTTGTCAAAAGAAGATAGTGATGAAAAGGAGGCCATGAATCTCAAAGGAAAAATGATTGTTCACCACTTACTTACCTTCGTTGAAGAAACATGACTAGTCTCACTGTTGTAATATGGGTATAAGATTCCTCACATCATTATCACTGCAAGATAATATTTCCATAGAGAACTCAAAACGGTTCATAATTTCTAAAGATGCACGTTCCAAATAATTTTGGTATTGCTTCCAATGAGTCACAACCGGAAATATCCAAATGAATTAAATTCAACATTTCAAGTCCTTGAAGCTGAGTAAGTTTCTTGCAGTTTTGAACTCTTAGAGATCGTAACTTTTCGCATCCTGTCAAATCTGGCAAAGTCTCCATTGATTTGCAATTCCCAAAATCCAAATTTTCTAAGAACTTGACACCGTCAAGACCTTCAATTTTGACTAGACGGCAGCACTTAACAGCCTTTAATTCCTTCAAACACGGTAATTCTAGACAGCGAAGCCTTTCAATGGAATTGCAGTCCTTTAAAGATATGAACTCCAAGGAACTGCACTTTTTTATTGAAAGCTTTTTAAAGTGCATGAGCATGTCGAACCTAAGTGATGTCAGCTTATCCCACTCCTCAAAACAGAGTTTCAGTGGCATTGAGGAAAGCTTGTCGATGTCTTCAGGATAATCGAGTACCTGAAAATTGAGTTTTTCTAGGTGGATGACGACCTTGTGGCTAAGAAGCTGTTGCAGTCCAAGACTCGGACAAGTGACGCGCAGATATCGTAAGCCCGCAGGAAGCTCTGGCAGCGACCGGAGCTCATTACAACCCGGTAATTCAAGGGATTTGAGAGACGAAGGAAGCTCTGGCAGTGACCGGAGCTCCTTACAACGCAATAGGTAAAGATTTTGGAGAGAAGAAGGAAGCTCTGGCAGTGACCGAAGCTCCTCACAGCCCATTAGGTCAAGGCTTTGGAGAGAAGAAGGAAGCTTTGGAAGTGACCGGACCTTCTTACAACCCTTTAGTTTAAGGTGTTGGAGAGAAGAAGGAAGCTCTGGCAGCGACTGGAGCTCCTTACATTCCCCTAGGTCAAGGTGTTGGAGAGAAGAAGGAAGCTTTGGCAGCGACCGGAGCTCCTTACAATCCCCTAGGTCAAGGTGTTGGAGAGAAGAAGGAAGCTCTGGCAGCGACCGGAGCTCCTCACAGCCCTTAGGTCAAGGTATTGGAGAGAAGAAGGAAGCTCTGGCAGCGACTGGAGCTCCAGACAGAAAAATAGGTCAAGCATTTGGAGAGACGAAGGAAGCTCTGGTAGCAATTGGAGCTTCCTACAGCCCCTTAGGTCAAGGCTTTGGCAAGAAGAAGGAAGCTTTGGCAGCGACCGAGAGAGACGAAGGAAGCTCGGCAGCGATCGGAGCTCCTCACATTTCTGTAGGTCAAGACTTTGGAGAGAAGAAGGAAGCTTTGGCAGTGACCGAAGCTCCTTACAGCCCTGTAGGAGAAGGTGTTGGAGAGAAGAAGGAAGCTCTGGCAATGACTGGAGCTTGTTGCTACCCCTTAGGTCAAGGCATTGGAGAGAAGAAGGAAGCTCTAGCACTGACCTGAGCTTGTCGTTACCCCTTCGGCAAAGGTGATGGGCAAAAATGCTTTCTGGCTGGTTAAATATCGATGTGCCATTGAGATGGAAAATTTCCCTTTCCCAAAGATGGTCTTTTTTGTAAGATGCGGTGCACACTGTCTTCAGCTTCCTTAAAGAACCAATAGACATAGGAATCTTTATAATACTAGAATTACATAAAAAAAGTTCTTCTAAATCTTTTAATTCGTCCATCTCCTCTGGTAGTTCCTTGAGTCTTTTACACATTAGCAAGTTCAAGGAAACGAGGCTCGTGAGTTTGCCAATAGAAGGGTGGAGGTGCTTCAGTTTCTCACAATTCCATAATATGAGAATCTTCAACTGTGTGAAAACCGAGAGATCAGGAGTACGTCTTAAATTATGGCAATTTTCAAGCTTGAGAACTTTAAGCCGCTTTGACGCCTAATAGAATAGGAGAATAAGCTATCAAATAATGGGTTGATCAACTAAACAAAAACAAAACCCTAAATTCGTTATTTTCTTAATCTTACCATGAATGACCTCCATCCTTGCCAATACTCTCCAATCTCGCACCCATATAAATCCAGTATTGATAAATTCGATAGATGCATTGAAGGAGACAAGTCGCTTTGCACGATCCTCCACTTAAGCCATCTCACTTCAGAAAGGAGTTCGTCGTTGGAGGTTCCGCTTGCAGCTGCCCGCAAATTGTCACGGAAACGGAAACAAGAGAGGTGTCTCCACAAAATTTTGCGGAACCAGGAGGGGGACCTGGAGGGGAACCAGGCGGGGCGTCCCTGCGAGTTTTTAACTTTTTAGTTTTTCTTTTCTTTTCTTAAATCTTGGATTTTGCACGATCTATAACCTTTCTATCCTTCCCATGTACAAATATGGCTCATATTTTTTTTTTTTTTTACGACCTTTACGAAAATCAAACAAATGACGTGAAAAATAAAGAAAAAATGGTTATTGCTCTAAAACAACTAAGGTAAAGGCAATTCAATGTTTTATCTTTTCCTTTTATCTTTCAAATTTTGTAGCGCATGCACTTTGACTTTTATTTATTACGAAATATATGAAACGATTTTAAAACATACAAGTGTTTACTTGTAAATTTTCATGACTTTTGTATAATTTTTTAAAAGAATTTGTTGAAGAGTGCCGGTGGGCCACCTATAAGTAGCTATGGAAACACCCGGTTTTCATTTCATTATTTAAATGTAATAATGCCGAAGAGAAAAAATGGGAAATTTTCAATATATTTCCATATATAGAAAAGATTATATGGAGAGCCTATCTATAAACTTTATTACAGGATTGTCTAAGAAAATCAAAGAAAATCAAATTAGATATGCATAATCAAAATAAATATAGAAAGTTAGAGAAAATATCATAAATATCTCTACAAGATATCTACATATCTTTAACATCATTTACTATTGTTCTGAAGTGTTTAATCATTTCTTTTAAAAGTTAAACATTCTATTTTTGTTAAGTACGTTTAAAAAGTGACGTGGTGACATTGGACAATAGTGTATAAATTATATCATGAGGCAGCCCAAATGGACTATATATAATAATAAAATGACATGAACATTGATAATTTGACTAAAAGATTGGCTTCATGCTGAGCATCATTATACTCAAAGGTATGGATATAATAATAAGTATGGCATTTCCTCGATTAGTCAAGTTTTCATGGATTTTTTTATGAGAAATAGTTGCATGTGTTATAAGTAACTTATAGCGGATACAAATTTTGTTATAAGAAAATCCACTCTTTATCATACATCTAACCTAATCCTTGAAATGAGCAAGGTCAATGTGATAAAACCTTAAAAAATAGTAAGATTTTCCTAAAAATACTTTTAAGGGGATTTTAGCTATCTTATCTATTAAAAGGAAATAATAATTAAAAGAGATAAATATAACTAGTAGAGTAGAGGGATGGGTATCTTCAAAATAAAATTGGAGAAAAAAAATATTAAAGATTGTACTCCTAAATCATAGGACCACCACCAATACATCTGGTCGTACCAGTAAGCAAGAACATGTGGTAAGTGTGAAATTTTTTCCAATCTTATTGTTTTGAATTAATTATCAACTATTATAATTGGCACATGATATTTTTTTTTAATCAAGAAATATTCATTTATCTGATCTATGATGGTTATACTTCATCTTCATTTATTATTGTAGTCTTTAGATTATCAATATTTTCAACTAGATATGACAATTACATGCTTTTAGTAAATGAGATTTATAGTGTAAAATTGTAGTTAAAGGAACTTAAATTGATTGTCAATCAAATCTTTATGGATGCAATATATATCAATGAAATCGAATCAAATGGTATAACGTTCTCATCCTTTAAATACTTATAATCCATTTAGCTATCACAAATAATCTAAGATGGGACATAAATGGATGTTTATATAGATCTTTCTTCCTAAAAAGTAAGAGCATCTATTCATCGTAGATGAAATATTAGAATAGATCGGATTAAATATATTAAAATAAGAGGGAAAGAAAAAGAAAGGAGTGCTATATTTTACCTGTGCATTGATTTCTAGTACTTTTGGGACTCCCTTGTAGTCGTCGTCCCATGGTCCACTACGTTTCTCAAGCGGTTGTCCTTGGCAAAAAATGCTCCTTCCAAGATCTCTTAGTTGATCATGCACTAGAAATTCACCATGATCTCCGATTTTAATTAAGCACCTCAACTTCAACTCTTCAATACCTTGACTTGGATAAAACCCATAGTCCTCCCACATGTACATGGCGTATCCGCTCGTTTTGTAAATAAAGAAACAAACAATATCGAGAAAAATCTGCTTTTGTCCATCTTCTAATGCATCATAACTTATCTGTAATATTTTTTGGACATCTCTGTTTGGTTGGTTTTTCAATTGCTTCTGCACATCTTCCCATACAGTTCGATTTTTTTTTATACAAGTATGAACCTACGACTTGAAGTGCCAAGGGAAGCCCACCCATGGTGGATATGATATCACAAGATATTCCCCTAAAGTCCCCCGGAAAATGGTCCATATGAAATGCGTGTCTGTTAAATAGAAGCAAAGCACATTCTCTATTCAGTTCATTCAATTTATACTTGTAGTCTACCTCAAATTCAGATTGATCAAGAACGGCTTCATTTCTAGTTGTAACAATGATCACACTTCCTGGCACAAACCAATCACGTTCCCTAGCCAACGCATCTAGTTGATTCTTGTCATCTATATCATCTAGAAGAAGGAGAACCTTTTTTTGTTTGAATCTAGATTTGATCAAACTAATTCCATAATCAACATTCCCAACCTGATGTTCAATTTGAAGTACATCCTTAATTAGTTGTTTTTGTAGATAAGGCATATTGTTGCGGTGAGCTGTTTCTCGAATATCAGCAAGGAAGCTACGATGCACAAAGTCATTTGACAGCTGGTTGTAGATTACCTTGGCAAGAGTTGTTTTTCCAATCCCACCCATGCCATAGATTCCAATCATTCGAGCAACACGGTAGGAGTGTCTACCCATTTCCTAATTTTGTTCACATGATACCCAATTCCAACCAAGTGCTTAGTAACATCAAGCTGAAAATCTTGTCGCAACTTGCTCAGAATATTTTCAACCACTTTTTCCACTAATTCTCCTTCATGCCTGTCAAACAACAAAACTCAAATGATAACTTCATGATTATACTTAATCTCATCAAAAGACTGGCATATAAGGAAGGATACATGGGGCCAATTAACTTGCAAGCTGTCTTGGTTTTACAATTAACAATGGGGAAGATGGTGTAGCAGTCATTTTTTTTCCCAATTTTTTATGCCAATAGATGGATCTTGTTGAAATAAAAAGAGGTGGTGCACCTGGCTCATGAAAAGTCTTTCAAATTAGGGAAAAAACCACCAAAAATCCCAAACTTTGCTCGAAGTGACAAGATTACCCAAAACTTTTTTTTTTTTTTTTTTTTGCGACATGAAAAACCTCAAACTTTATTAACCGTGACACATTTATCTCAAACTTTTTTTCGTGACATAAAAAACCCTTAACTTGTATCCATGTGACACATTTATCCGTGTGACACATTTATCCTGAACTATGAGGCATTTTCGTCTTTTACTTTTTATTTATTTATTTCTTCTTCTCTATTCCCTCTACCGACCATGGTGGAGGGAAGCCGGACTCAGGCGAGGGCTGCCCTCGCGGGACGTCGGCGGGGTCACCCTCACCTAGGCTAGCTAGGGTCACCCTTGTCGGCTTCGGGCGAGGGCGGCCCTCGGCTAGGTCGGCAAGGGCCTCCCTAGCTAGATTTGGCAAGGGCGCCCCTCGATCGACTCTGGCAAGGGCTGTGGGTAGGGCGGCCCTCGCCGGCACGGGCGAGGGTGCCGAGATCTAGTGAGAGCAACCCTCACTAGCGTTAGGAAGATTGAAGAAAAAAAGGGGAAAAAAAGAGAAAAAAAGGAAAAACATTAAAAAAAAAAAAAAAACGAAAATGCATTTGGTGGGGGTAAATGTGTCACGGTTAACAAAGTTTTGGGTTTTTCATGTTACAAAAGAAAAGTTTGGGATAAATTTATCACTTTGAGCAAAGTTTAGGGTTTTTGGTGTCCTTTTTCCTTCCAACTATAATATTCGTTATAAGGATTAAGGTTGCCTCCAGTAGAAAGATAGGAGGTCAACATTTTTTTTTTCCTTTTTTGGGTTAAAATTTTTAGAAGGACAGGAGGTTACCCCAAGATCACCTACCAATGGGGGTTACTGGCATTGGAAATCAAATCTAAACATGGTAAATGTGAAATGTCCAATTCTTATCAGCTGAGCCAACCCGTTGGCATTAGGAGGTCCATTTTATCTGGTAGTGATCAAGTTTTGGAAGATCGAGTACTGGATTCCTTTCTAGGCATGTTATTTAGTGATTGACACTATTGGCTGGAGGGGTTGTTTTTTTTCTTTTTTGGCTCTGGAACGGAGACAAATGTAAAGTTCTTGGGCGCTTCGGGATCTTTGGTTTAAGTTATCGTTGGTTTTAGTTTTCAGGACATCTTAGGAAGTACTAGTGTTGGTTAGTCTTCGAGGCATCAATGGGACATTTTGGATATCTTTTTTGAGCTTGCAGTGAAAGTAATACTTCTGCATTTCATCAGTTATACGTGAAGAAGAAAACTTACTTATCAAAAAAAGAAAAAGGTTCTGTGAAGTACCCGTTAGCAAATTTCTCAGATTCCCATCCATGTAAGTCACTCACTTCTCTAAGTGCTTGCAGCCCTTCCTGAATGTCCTTCTCATCAAAACGCTTCTTACGCGAATGGAAGGCCTCCCCAAAACTTCCTTTTAGATACCGCACATCTGATGGGTCCACTTTGTAAAAGATGGGCAAGGCCATGTGTGATGTTCTCTTCTTGCAATCCATGATATGAGTGAGCTCACGGAGGCACCATTTGCTCGAAGCATAATTTTCCGAGATGATGAGAATCGAAATTTTAGACCGTGTGATAGCATCAAGAATCTGTGAACCAAATTCCTCGCCAATTGGGATGCTATTGTCATCCCTGAACACGCAAATCGGTACCGTCCCTGCCTTGATCAGACTGTGATAGAGGTGATCGGTGAATGCCTTGCGGGTATCTGAGCCTCTAAAGCTCAAGAACACGTCGTATTGACCATTATATACATCTATGGGTACCGGAGAGATGAACGAAAAAGTGGATGCTCCCTCAATGCTCTCTTCCTCTGCTCTCTCTCTCTTTCCCTGACTTTGCCCTCTGTCCATGGCAATCTAAGGGGAAAGTTGAAACGAAAGATGCTTTTTCTACTGCTTAAAAGGATCGATGAACAGCGAAAGACGCTTTTAGGATTCTTTTTTGCAAATGCTTGCTGGCTTGGTCCACTCCAAATAATTTGTACGTTAATTTCTCCCCAAGGCAATGCTGAAGGAGGTTCGTGTTCTTGAGAAAGGTAATGACAACACAGCCCTCAGTTGAGTTAGCTGACGTCGTTTCACTGCAAAAGATTAGGTGGCCCAGAAGAGCCAACAAAAATCCCACATCATTTACTTCTTTAGAAATACGTATTTGAAATTAAATAGATTGAAGTGTAATTAGTCGACTTCCTTAAAACACATTTGAAGAAATACATAACTTCATGCATGTCTATGATATTTAAAGGCGGATTCTTTCAGTTCACACCTAAGATATTGAAACTATGTAGGAAACTCCACGGAAGCATCTTCCTTTGACTATAAGCTCACACAATGCCTAATTTTGATCATAGTCTTTGACCTTACTCTGATTATTCTTAGCCTAATATTTAAACAACCCTAACTATCTCCACCACCTCATTTTCACAACCTCTTCTGTCTAATCCCATTTCCATTGGTCAAACTAATGAAGTGTCATGTAATTGTTGCCCAATAAACCTCATCCTCTAGATGCGTGCACTTTCCTAATTGGAGGAAATTTCCATCAATCACGTTTTTAATTTGGCTGGTTTCAAGTTTTAGGCATTGCTTATATGTAAAATTAACTAAAAAGCTAAAATATTAATCGAGGAAATTTTTTTCAATTTCTCAGCTATTTAAATTATGAAGGAAGTCGATGAAAATGATTTTAAATGAAAGGGAAATACTTCCTTTTGGGCCCACTTCTTATTTCTTTCTAAAAATGCATATAAATGAGAGGAAATGCAAAAATTGCACTTTTCTCCCGAAATCGGCCTTACTTCCTTTTTAAGGATGAATATATGAAGGATAATTAAGTCTATCAATAAAATTAAATTCCATTTACATCATTTCCACCCAACATTTCCACCCGACATGTATCCGAACATATTTCGAGGAATTTTAACTTTCGCTCTCTTCTTTCGTGGTCTGCTTGTTTTTTTGTTCTTAATTTTTAGATTTTGAAATTTATGGCTTCAGTATGTTACAAATTTGGGGCTTTTTGTGTGATAAAATTTTATGGCTTGAAATAGGATTAACATTAATACAAAAGCTGCGTCTCACTTGTAATTATAACATCATGGGAAGCAATTTTGCTCTTTGCTTGAGATGTAATGCAATGTCTTGCATATTTTTATATGTATACAGGTTAGCATATTGCATGGTGTCGCGTTGACATTTATATATGGTGACACTTTCAATAATCACATTTGTCGTGTCATGTCATTGACTTTGTTTCTTAAAAGTGTCGTGTTTGTACTGTGGCATTTCAACGCGTTTACTAAACATGCCTTCAGGTTTTGCCATATTCATGTTATATAGTAACTCGACATGGCACAATTAACTATGACACGACATGAATCGTTAGCTATATCTTTAGTAATATGATCACTCACGAAAACGATGGGGAAAAAAAGAATGTCCAAAGTCTCTGAATTTTTGTAGTCTTTAAGGACTGTTCAACGAAACTTTCACTTGATTTTTTCTTTCCAAACCCAAAAAAAGAAAAAAAAAATTGCCATAAGTGAACCAAGTCTCTCGGCTTTGTTCTCCAAAAACTCGAGCTTGCTGGACAACCTGATACGTTCTTCTCTCTTCCAATAGCTCAGAACAAGATACTCTCACTCTAGCTTAACTTCAATCAATCTTAGACCATGTTCTTGCTTCCTTGTGCTCTCTCACCTATGTTCTTTTCTCTTTTTGTGTGAATGTTGCTTCTTTATTCATTTCGAGTCGCTTGCTTCACTTCTTTTGTGTTTTGGTTCAAATTCAGTGATTGAATATTTTAATCTTATTTAAAATTGTCAGATTCTTAATCAAGTTGGAAATGCGAGGTAGAGATGAACAACAAATGGTCATTGTTATTTCTCTCTTATTTATTTCATGCTGGCCCCACATGCCAATAGTTTCATATAAGACGAATCTATGATATGATATGATTTATCGAGCTATTCACTTCAAAGTTTCAAATTTAAATTATTGTTTGATATATTGTCTGCAAAATAGAGTTATAATTTGTTAAATGACACCAAATGAGCATATAAGTTACTAATGATATATCAAATACTTGTACACAATCCTTGAGTTCTTTTTTGGGTCAATTGTTTTATTACAATTTTGTTGGCATATCATTCAGCTCTTGAAAAGTCAGCAAACTTAAAAAAAAAAAGTATGCAGAATATTCAAAAAAATAAAAGATAATTTAGGAGAAAGCATAGAAAAGAAGGGAATGAAGTGTCTGGGCTTAATTTTAGAAGGAAGCAGCGATATTTAGAGGTAACTTCCAAAAGGCTTTTGAATTATCCATTTGCTGAATGAAAAGTCAAAAAGGGAACGAAAGATGCATGGCAATCTAAGGGCGAAAGTTGGAACAAAAGACGCTTTTATGTTGCATGAAAGGATCGATGAACTAATCTCTACAAACGAGTATGAACATGAATCTATTACCATGCAAGAAAAAACCAACATGAAATCTTTAATTAATTGGTAATTGGTTGACTAGGAGCAGTTGTAGATGTTTTTAGACCTCGCCTTATCTTCTTTTGGACCTCACACTATTCAAGTCAAACTTGTTGGCTCGATCCACTCACCAGTAACGTGTACGTTAATTTTTCAATTGGGCTATAAAGAACTAGAATTTGTGCACAAGCATATTACATTCAATTAAAAATATAAGCATAAGTTCGGTTTTAATTTGGTTATTGAAAATCAGAATTTGATAAATCATCTAAAAAGATAATAATTGAGTTGAAATGGAATTAGAAATGTGTGGAAGACGTCAAGAAAGGACCGAGCTGTGGATGAGATTTTACATTTTAATTCTGTTTAAAATTGTCATTCTTAATGAAGTTGGAAACGCGAGGTAGAGATTAAAAAAGTGGTTATTTATCTTTTATCTATTCCAAGCTGGCACCACATGCTCCAATTCCATGCAAAATGAAATTATTTTTAAGCGGTATGTTATCACTGAGCCTTTCATTTCAAATTTTCAAATCTACTAGATTGATTGATATCTTGTCTGTAAAATAGAGCTATAATTTGTTAGATGAAAAAAAGGGAGGAATAGATGCTCTCTCATTGCTCTCTTTTTATGCACTCTTTTCTTTCTCCATGTTAGTCTGAACGATTAGAAATTAGGTACTGATTCGATGGAAGGAGAAGGGGAGAAGAAGGGAAGTAAAAGGAAGTTGCTGAGGAAAATTCAGAGACGACCACCTTGAGAATGGCGTTGAGTGCTTGTCCCTATTTTTGTCGGAGGGCCCATAATGAGAATATCACCACAAAGAGGTGTAAGAAATAAGTAATATAATGCTAGGTGAATCTCCTAATTTGCATGTATGGCTCGATTTATTTGATCGTTTTTGTGTATGTCAAAAGATCAACTAGGTTTTTCTTTTTTCCTACTATTGCAAGGGAATATACTTTCTATGATTAATGGTCCAACAATTGGAGGAAAACAGAATATCACTCCTTTGGAATGTTCTATAAGGAGGTAAAATTGTTGAACAAAATCTCCTTAAGAGAACACTAACTCTTAGGATGATTGGTTTCAAGATGAGTAGGTTCTAAACTAAGAATCAAGAACTGATTCTGTAATAATTAGTTCTCCAATTTTGTAACCGAGAACCAAACTAGTTGACCCAAGAACTAGCCTACTTCTATTTTTCTGATTTATTTTTTCTATAAATTGATCTAGGACCTTCAAACACAGAAAAACCTCACAATTCATAAAAAAGAAATGGCCTATGGGTTCAAGCGAAATGTGGCAATTTTGCGCGCAATAGAGTCTAGCGCACTTGCAGACCTACTCGTTCTAGTTCAACAAAAGATCAATACTGAATTACGATGCAACTAACAATCAGACATTCTTAGGATTAGCTACGTCTATAGTCGAAAACAAAGGCTTTCTTTTTTCACCAAAGTCAAATCTGAGCTGGGTACATACCTCGTTAACAGGTAACGACGACTCCAGAGAGAGAATAAAAGACCCTCCTTTGCTATTTAGTGGCCACCCCACATCCCCAATTGACAAAAAGGGGCCCAGAACGCACTTAGTTCAGCCGATTATTCCAATAACAAAGCGACGAATCAATAGAAACGACACGCTAATAAGACATGAAAAAGCAATTACCTTCCGTGAGCTGAGATGCAAAGAGAGGTGCAAGATTGGAGAGAGGAGACCTTAAACAAGCCCGAGTGAAAACTTTCAAGAGGGAAAAGATCAAAGCAAGCAAGCGATGACAATAGTTCCGAATTGTTCTGCAAGAGAGAGGCTGAATGTGAGAGAGCACAATTTGGACGAGAGTACAAAATGACCAATTCTGTTCATATCTACTTATAAACCATATTGTTAAACAGATAAATGTGGCTCCTGCTAATATTTCAGTATGATAGTATCATAGACGTTCTTCCTCCTGTAAACGCTACATTCTCTCCCACCCTACACATGCATAAATCATATTGTCAAATCTATCGTAGGTCGGTAACTTTCTATGCTATATCACAGCTTTGCTGTAAGCAGTTAAATCTCATGAAAACCACGCTTTATGACAAGTTTCTCTATTTTAAACTGCATAATCCACATATTAAATATTTGTGAGTGCATTGAAACCAGCAGCTTTGCTCACTTTCAAGTTTTCCATTGTAACCAGCACCACCAAGAAAAAAAATTAGTACAATTGTGTATTTTTCATAACTTCCAAAAAACATTTTTTTTTTTTGGTGAAACCAAAATAACATTTGAATATTCTGTCATTTTCCAGAAATTATGATCATTACCAATATAATGAAAATGGTTTTATGGACATTCAAAAATTCTCTAGTTGATCTGATCTGTTCGGATAAATTTTTGTTGTTGACAATTTTGATCTGTAGGCTTTGAAAGGTTTTCTGCAATTTTGACCAGCACAATCTATATTTGGAAAAAAAATATACATATAGTTTTTAACTATTTTCAAGAGAAAAAAGAGAATTATTTATACAAAAACTGAGTATTTTGGATGTTTCAGGCTTTAAGTAATTTTTGACAATTAGGGTACGTATAGGGCCAATGGACCCAAAATCAGGTCAAGAAGGGTATTTTCATAATTTTCATGGAGTGGGCCCTTTGTCTCGAGGGAGTTCAGTGAACCGTTGATGTTTTGAAAACAATATCGGGATAAGGGCCAGCGTGTGATTCCACCAGATTCAACCGATTAGTTTAATGAGGAGATTGTTGTAATAAAAATTAGCAATATATATTTGATGATAATTTTACAAAAGTTGAAGAAATTTCACATATATTATTATGCATGCCTTAAAAGGATGTTAGGCGTTATGGGATGAGTAATTATCAGTTGTATTTATTCTTTGTGCTATCAATTGGAATAGACCAGAGAATGAAAATTGTGCTTACCTCCAGGAGCGATTCAAAGATGAACTGTGACGGGTTTCAGTGTTTGAGAAGAAGTCACCTTGAAGCAGATCGAGTTGGGTCCGAGTCCCAAAAGGCCACGCAATCCCGAGGATCACCTTCACGCCTCGACCTAGGCCGGCTTGGTTTGGAAAGACACGGAGGTAAATTTGCAGATCATCTCAGGTCAGAACGTTGCGAGAAAGGACGAATAGTGGCTACGAAATCACCAACTACAGACGGGGAACTTACTATCTTTCAATAAAATCCAGAAACGACCCTCGTGTTCCGCCGAAGATCCCCCCAATCCAAGAACCCTAATCACCTCAGTGGAGACCATTATCAGAAATTATAGCAAGCGGAACACTAAAAAGTTCGAAACTCGACACGATTCGAGTTGATTTTACCTGCTGATTGGTGCCCGCTGAAAAACCAGTCCTTTGAAGCCGGTGGTTCGGAAGGAGCGACTGCAGGTGCTCTTCACGACGGCCTCGGGTGTACTGCTCGGTGGATTCGCGAGAAAGAAGATCGCTGCTTCCTCCGCCGATTCAAGCCGAAGCTCTCTCTATGGTCGCAAAGGCTTCGATGTGCTTCAGACCTGGAAGTAGAGAGAACTTATACGTGGGGGTCGGACAACGCGCTTCTGTGTTGACTCTCTCTGCTGGAACATGGTCACGTGCCATGGTTAGGTGGAGGCACGTGTCTTGGCTGCCCGAGCCAAAGTTGGCTAAATTTCAAAAGAGTATTGGTGGCCCACCGTGGAAGAATGGTGACTCAAATAGTTCGCTGGTGTTCGACCAAAAAAAAAATTGTTGGCTGGTGAAGGGCGAGGGTTCGCTGCCCTTGTACACAGCAAGCAAGATCCGGCTACAAGTTATCACTAGCCGTGCCACATAAGATATCCAACATTTAAGTCAAAATTTTTAATCAAAATTAGCCGAATGGATTATATTGAAAAATTATTAACAAGCTAAAGACTACATTCGTATAAATTCAAGAGGTCTAAAACTTTTTTGAAAATTTTTCCTATTAAGTCACACAGAAATCCCACTAAATGATGAATTTCTCTAATTTAATCCTCAAACGTCTTCCTAAAAATTTCCTGCACATTAAACTATTTTAGAATGAAAGAAGGTGACCTTCCTCCCATAAAGTTCATGTTGGGTTTTAGAAAAGAAATAATACATTGAGGACCACCTCATGGTAAGAACAGTTTGCACTAGAGCATTTTAATTTAATATTTAAAATTGATTTGTGGAAGAAGAATTTTAACCAAACTAGATTAGTGGAAGACTGGAGAGACATTGCTGTGATTCATAACTAATGATAGAAACTAATGATAGACTTCAACTACAACTATCAAATATGATAATAAACACATAAAAAGGAAATGAACAAACCCAAAATCGCGTGCCACTTAAGTCAAGAATGGTGGGTGCCTTCTTTTTCAATAGGGTCTCATGCAATCACACAAATCACACGACGATTACCTTTTATTGGGATGGAACTTAGTTAATTAGTAATTGAGGGACAAGGAGTAGTTGCAGATGCTCTTTTGTGCTTGCTTTTATCTTCTTGGAGACCTCACCCTCTAGTCAAGTCAAACTTGTTGGCTTGGTCCACTCACGATTAACGTGTACATGTTAATTTTCTTAATTTAAATTTAAAGAAATTTGTTATTCAAGAAGTTGGTTTGACCTCCCCCACCAAAATAATTTTTCTGTTTTCTTTAGTTCCATTTTGAGGACTTATATTGAATTTGAATATGTCTCACAACCCGAAAGAATTCGCATGAGGGGTCATTTCTTTTTGGATATGGACCATATAGGTTCAAGAGATGAGAGAATTAAGGATACCCGTAGAAAGACTAATCCAATCCATAATGATGTACCAGAGAAATAGTGCATCCCTTTGTTTCCTTTGCTCTGGCTTTGCCCTTTCTCCATGGGTGTGTTAGAAAAATACTAAATAATATGAAAAATAAAAATTGTTGGAAATCCATTGAAAATGATGAAAAAAATAAGATCAATTGTTTGAGGCTTGCAAAATCTATCCTTAAGGATAATTCCACCTCTTGGAGTACAAAATATAGTGCCATAAGTTCTAGCAACTATCCTCCCAAAATACAAAAGATTTTCTTATTTATTCCACATAAAATAATAGAAGGAACATGAACAACCTTATGTGTATAACCCGACAAAAGAAGGAAAGATTTGTGAATTCGGTGTGTCTTAGAGGATTGTGGTTTGAAGTTTAATCTTATATTCAAATGAAAGAGAAAGTCGTTAAGACACGATTATAAATCAATTGAAAATTAGTAAATATGATAACCATTATGGCCTCCATGATGAGGCTGGGAGTTCTCGCTAGCCATGTCACATAAGATGCCCGTCATCCAAGTCAACATTTTTCAATCAAAATTAGCTAGATGAACTACATTGGGAAATTATTAACAAGTTGAAGACTAAACTGGTTAAATTAAAAGGTTTATGACTAAATTGGTACAAATACAATAAGTTTAGAACTTTTTTGAAAATTTTCCCCATTTAGTCACACGGAAATCCCACTAAATGATGAGTTTCTCTAATCCAATCCCCAGACGTCTTCCTAGAAATTTCCTGCACATTAAACTATTTTAGAATGAAAGAAGGTCACCTTCCTCCCATGAAGTTCATGGTGGGTTTTAAAAAAGAAATAATACACTTGGGACCACCTCATGGTTAGAACAGTTTACACTAGAGCATTTTAATTTAATATTTAAAATTGATTTGTGGAAGAAGAATTTCAACCAAACTAGATTAGTGGAAGATTGGAGAGACATTGCTGTTATTCACAACTAATTATAGAAACTAATGGCAGATTTCAACTGCAACTATCAAATATAATAATAAACACATTAAAAGGAAATGAATAAACCCAAAATCGCGTGCCACTTAAGTCAAGAATGGTGGGTGGCTTCTTTTTCCGTAGGGTCTCATGCAATCATACAAACCACACGACGATTACCCTTTATTGGGATGGGATTTAGTTAATTAGTAATTGAGGACAAGGAGCAGTTGCAAATGCTCTTTTGTGCTTGCCTTTATCTTCTTGGAGAGCTCATCCTCTAGTCAAGTCAAATTGTTGGGCTTGGTCCACTCACGATTAATGTGCACACATTAATTTCTTAATTGGGCTATAGAAGAATTAGAATTTGTTTTCAAACATATTCCGCTCGTTTAAACATCTAAGCATAAATTCAGTTGTTATTTGGTTATTGAAGATCAGAATTTCATAGATCTCATTGAGTTAAAACAGATTTGGAAATGGATGGAAGATGTGAAGAAAGAACCTAGCTAGTAGCTACTAATTATTAACGTGATTTTATATTTTAATTTTGGTTAAAGTTGTCATATTCTAAATGGAGTTGGAAATGTGAGGTACAAACAAACAAACGGATGTTATTTGTGTTGTATCGATTCCATGCTAGCTCCACATGTTAACAATTTCATCTAAAGCCAATATATTTTAAAATGATATGATATCATCGAGTTATTCTTAAAACTTAGAAATTTAAATAATTGATTGATATATAGAGCTATAACTTGTTAGCTGACACCAAAGGAGCGGGTGCTCCCTCGATGCTCTCTTTTGCGGCAATCTTGTTCTTCTTCTTAAGATGATTGAATACAAGCATAGAGAGAAGAATTTGCGCAACAAGCACCCGCAAAGGAACAAGGTGAAACGAAACAGTGCATCCCTTTGTTTCCTTTGCTCTGGCTTTGCCCTTTCTCCATGGAAGTGTTAGAAAAATACTAAATAATATGAAAAATAAGAATTGTTGGAAATCTATTGAAAATGATGAAAAAAAAAATAGGATCAATTGTTTGGGGCTTACAAAATCTATCCTTAAGGATAATTCCACCTCTTGGAGTACAAAATTTGGTGCGATAAGCTCTAGCAGCTATCATCCCAAAATACAAAAGACCTTATTATTTATTCCACATAAAATAATAGAAGGAACATGAATAGCCTTATGTGTATAACCCGGCAAAAGAAGGAAAGATGTGTGAATTCTATGTGTCTTAAAGGATTGTGGTTTGAAATTTAATCTTATATTCAAACGAAAGAGAAAGTCGTTAAGACACCATTATAAATCAATAGTTACTTATTATTTGTCTTGGTATTTTATAACGGTGGGAGTCTTGGTCTTTGTTTTTCATTTTCTTTTGGCTATGAAGAGTCTTGGTCTTCGTTACATCTTCCAGCTAGCTAACATGGATGGACCCCAGACTGTGACAATTATTCCCAAGGTTAAGAATCAGTAAGTGCCTTTTAAAAGTTGGTCGTGGGTAATGATAGAGAAATATACTATCATAAAACTAATTATTACAGGGTAAAAACACAGCAATTATAATATTTTTTCAATTTAAAAAACAAAATTAGATAGGAAGACTGCTTTTTGTATACGTATGTAATCATGCAATATCATCATTGGATTACTATTATCATCAGTCGTAATCTTGCTGAGCCGATTCAATGTTTCCTGACGTTGCACGTGTATTTTTATGAATGCAACTAGCACGCGAAAGACCATGGAAATTTCTTGCAACTGTGACGAAAGGGAAAATAAATAAGTAATTAAATGTTGACCATGTGGTATGGTTCGACAAACGTTATTTTTCAACTTGGTTGCTGGAAGAAAACAAAAAATAGATGCTAATCTCCATATTTGTTAAATGATTCTTGTCCATCTTCTTCTAAAATATAAACTTCATTGATTCATCAAAGGTGCGAGTATATTTCAGATTAGTTATAATAAAATGGATTACATTGTATTTTCCTTTTGATAAACCATGTAATGCACTAAATAAACCACATAGCGAGAAAAGTGTTAAAAAAAGTCCTAAACCTTTTACATCTATGCCAATTTAGTCATAAACATTTTTTTAGTGCCAATTAAGTCCTAAACATTTTTACGTTGTGCCAATTTAGTCATTTCTAGGTAATTTTGGCTGGATTTTGCTGACTAGAAGCCGGCCGGTTAATGTGGTCTGATCGACGCTAACGTAGACAACTTTTAATAATATTTTAATATTTTTGAATTCTTTTTGTTCTTTTTATTCTTATTATTTTTCTTTTTCCTTCTCCTTCTTCTTCCTCTAGTTGGTCACCGGACCTTAGCGACCGGCTAGAGGTGACGGCCGACGAGGTCGAGGACGACCTCACCGGCCACCTTGCCGGGGCCGTGAGGGCGACCTCAAGTTGGCCTCGCGCCGAGCTAGTGGGGTTCGCCCTTGCTGCCCAGGCCTCGAGGGCGGCCTCGCGGCCACTAGCGAGGGGTCGGCGAGGTCGACCTCATAGCCTAGGCAGCCTTGAGCTGGCGGGGCTCGCCCTCGACGGCCATGGGTGAGGCTCGACCTCGCCAAATCAGGCAAGGGCAAGCCTCGTCACCCAAGCCTCAAGGGCGGCCTTGTGTTAGGTGGGCGAGCCTCGCAGCCACCGGCAAGGTGGCTGGCAAGGTTGACCTCGACCTCGCTGGTCGTCAACTCTGGCCAGTCACCGAGGTCCGACGATCAACTAGAGGAAAAAGGAGGAGAAGGAAAAAAAAGTAAAAATATTATTAAAAATTGTCTACGTCAACGCCAATCAGGCCACATCAACTGGCCGGCGTCCAGTCAGCAAAATCCGGCCAAAATTGACCGGAAATGACTGAATTGGCATAACGTAAAAAGGTTTAGGACTTAATTGGTACCAAAAAAAGGTTTAAGACTAAATTGGCACAAATACAAAAGGTTCAGGACTTTTTTAACACTTTTCCCACCACATAGCCCAACTACATATTTCCCCAACCCACGCCCTTTGAGAATTAAGGGAAAGATTAAATCATTTCATCGCATCTAATTTAATAAGATTGGATCAAGCATTGAATGGATTTTGAGTTAGATTGTTATCGGAAATGTTTAGATGGGTGAATTATTTCTAGTAATCTTATATCGGTATGTTGGATTATGATATATGAAACTTGGGTTAGTGCTCACGGTCGAAGTATGTCTTGAGATGTGATATATGTTCACAGGCCGGTTACAATCTGGGCTTAATCACAACCAATATGATTGCTAAGCTTAATTACAATCGACAAAGTTTTCAAGCCTTATCACCTGGTGAAGCATCACTAGGACTAAGCACCAAGGCATGCCTAGGCTAGCACGACCTAGGCATGGCTGGCATGGGCCTAGATATTTTTTTAAAATTAATTTAAGCAAAATTAAATTTAAAAATTTTAATACTTTTTTTCAAATAATGAAAATAATGAGAAGTTATTTGAGGGAAATTAAAAAGAAAAAAACTCGTTCTTTTAAACCAAATTGAAACCAAATTACATCTTCAAATAATTTGAGGGAAAAAATTATACTTAATGGTCCTCTACGGGGGTAAGTGGTTCCAAGCTCCTTACGAGAACCCGAAACCTATCCTCGAATACAGATTCTTCATTTTTTAGAACCTAAAACCTACCCATTGGAACCTAGAACTTGGAATCTACCCTATTATAGATTCTAGGGTCAGTTCAGGTTCTAATAAGGTTTTTTTTTTTTTTTTTTTTAAATCTTTAGTTAGCAAAACTTTCAACACTTATCTTGAGAAATAGCTACACCAACTTATCACGACACTTTCACTTCCAAGACATACTTCTCCATAACAAGACCCACAACGCCATCACTCTGAAATTTTCTATAGTTACAAAGTACCCTCAACTTAGAATTTAAATATCTGACATATAAATTTTGAAGCAAAACATCCACCAATAGGCCAAGCACAGTAAAAACACATATTACAATCACAAAATCCAAATTAGAACAGATCAAGATAAGCGCCTTCTAACAATTCTCGGATCTAAAATTACAACTACACAGTCACCTACTATCACACTAAAATCAGCAATTTAAGTAGATTATTTCCCATGCAAGAAGTTCTTCGGTGGATTATAACTCAACGACATTACCTCCATGTAACACAAATTCTATGATGGATGATCATTCCAGCTCGAGACCAGCCCGTGCTCTGAAAATATTACTTCTTGCAAGAAATTAGCTGCTCCTTTCCTTTCTAGACATTTAAAACCCATGTGATCGAAGAACTCAAGCACGTTTTCTCGGGGACCTTGATACACTATTTGCCCATCCGCGAGAAGGATGATATCATCAAACAAGTCGTAAGCTTCCGGTGCAGGCTAGAGGAGGAATATTAGAGCAAACCCATTGAGGATGTGTATGGACTGTCTGAGTGAGTTCACTATTTGGAATGTTGTCGAACTATCTGAGCCGGTCGATATTTCGTCCATAAAGAGTGCTTTGGCTGGCCCGACTAGCATCTCCCCTGTTTATATCAACATGAAATTGAACAAAATCAACCGAACTTTATAGAAAGTCATTACAATCACCCAACAAAATGGGATACTAAAGCGGCCTTCTGGGTCTTACCAGTTGTGATTCGTTTCTTTTGTCCATCGGAGATGCCTCGTATCATTTCATTTCCCACCATCGTATTGGTGCAGATTTCAAGTCCCGGAATCTAAATCTTAAGCATGGCAAAAAGAATAGAATTTTTCAGTTTTTGTGTTTTCTCCTTGTCCTCGTGGAAAAAAGATAAAAGAATGGACTAAAGGTATTTTTTCTTGCTCATACCTTGAGTATATAATTGGTAACAATATCAGTCTCCTACCCTTCTAGGGCAATTGCCTGCAGAAGGTTGAGATAAATAGAAGCTCTTAAAGGCATCAATCCATGTTTTTGACCATACTTTCCATATCAAAATAAAGGAAGTATAAGCATGTAAAATCTGCAATCAGAAAGTTGTTCGACTGTTCCTTAGTTGCGGTCTCATATCTTACCTTCATAAAGAAATCTATAGTAGGATCAGGTTTGATGTTTGCCTCAGTCTCTCTTCTTGATGACTCTGCTAGCATATCTGAAAAAAAAAATGGTAGTATTATACCTTTAAATCCTTGCGCTTTTCTAGAATTTACTATTTGAATCATGGTAATAAGAAAAATAGAGTAAACTCACCTTGATGGTGTCTGACGCCTTGACACCTAGCCAAGAAAGCCAGAGTTTCTCTAATAGTCATTCCTCCTATATGGAGATCACATTTATTTATATAAGCCGATGCCCTCTGCAGCACAAAGGGTGCATTTGGAAGTGGCCTTTATGTGACATCCCGATTTTTCCAATTCTATTTTCAATAAATTGAGACGGGCATTTCGTTGGCACGCATATAGTTCTTTTCCTTGAGTCGGTCACTCATGTGAAAACTAATTTATCAGGTGAAGCCGTTAAGAAATTCTAATGCACCAGACTCGAGAATTTGACCAGAAAGTGATCTTTCGACCGAGCTAATCTGCAAGGGCCATTACGGCACAATTAAAAATCGATTAGAGATCGGAGATAGATCAATGCGATAGAGACACGTGATCAGATGTGGGTGATTCCACCAGATCGCACAATTCTTGTCGATCGGCACTGGACCAACTTTTCAGTCGATTAGGTACCCTGTGTTTGTATTTGAAACCTTGAGATTACCCCGACAACCGAAAGTCGCCAATGTTTCAAAGATGTACATTGTGGCTTGAGATGATCAACCACAAGTCAAATGCATGAAAATTTCTAAAGGCTACCCGGTAGGTTGGGCCGCGCTTGTATCGTGCCAAAGTGAAATTAACCGTAAAATTCAGATCGAATTCAGAAATTAGAAATCATGGTGTGTCACAAATCACTTTAGGAGCATTGACTCATCTTTGGAAGATTTTTCATGTAAGCCGAGTTTTTCAGCAAAATAATCAGAGAATGGCTAATTTGGCTCGAGAAATTAGTAGGCCCGTCCTTGGTCATGCTTTTAGGACTTAAGCTGGTTCTATGGAGAAGTGAAGATGTGAATTGAAGTGTGGTGACATTGGATTAATTTTATGGACTTTAATTGGACTTAGTTGGAAGAGAATCGATTGGAAATTAAAGACTTTGATGTACAAAGAATTGGACCCCGGCAGAAATTGATTTGGACCCAAGAAGGTTTGCTTTTCTCTGATCTAGGTCCTGCATGGTTATGGTATTGTTCAGTTTGCACAAGTACCCTTTAATGCCCATTGACTTGACCAATGCTTTGAACAAATGGTTGCTCTTGGCTGCTCTTGAACTTGTTTGCTATACATTCTCAGGCTGAATCATGCCATCTAAATTACATTATGAAATACGTCTTCTGTTGTATGATGTCTCATATTGTAACTCATCTAAGAAGAATCGTCTGTCATACTACATAACAGATTGAGTTGCTGCTCCCTTAATGAATAGACTAAATCGTTGACCATGTAGTTGATGTTTTATTTCTCAAGTTTGTTTGAATTTATTTTTTTGGGCCATCACTTTTGAAGCTGGAGGGTTACCCCACTATTACTGCCGTGTCCTCTCATCCGATGGTCCTATGTAGATTTTGAGACCCTTTCAATTGATGATTTGTGTTTTGACCAACAAAGAAATTGATGATTTGTGCCCTCTTGTAATGGTACTTTCCTTTTTAATCTCGTATATATTTCTCTTTCACAGGTTAGTCTCGTGGTTGATGTATCTAAGTTTTATGTTCCTGATATCTATGATGCTTTTACCCTTCGTCGCATATCTATCAATTTGATAGAATTATGGAATCTGTTGATATCATTTGACTCCATTTAGCGCGCTGGAAGCACGACTTCCTTGTTGCTTGAACTTTGGCTAAACTGGGTTCCCAAACTCAAATTGAAGTAATACCTATGGCTATGTTTTTCCAAGTTAGAAATACCATTATGTTCTTAGAGAATCAATTAAAGCTCATCAGTCCATGGACGCGAGTTTCTCTGCCCACTGAACTTGATCTATCAATGGCCATTTAGACATCACGTCCAAATGCTTTAGACAGCATAATTTTGTACCTTTTTCATTTTTTCGTACATCCCTTGCATCATGTATGAAATCAAAGCCTTGCATGATAATCATTTAATTGTAGAAGATAGACTATGTCACTAGACCGGGCTGTTTCGGGAATCTTTTGATATTAATGCTTCATCAACTTATTATATAAGACTCATCACCATAGCAGAAATAAACTTCTCTGTACATTGAAGCCCAAGAAATGCAGGTGTATAACTTGAGTTTCTCAATTAACATGTTCCCATAGTGCAATAAAGAAAGAGAGAATTTCAAATTTCCATCTTTACAGTTTCCTTTTTAGTTTCAAATAAGGAGATCACGATACGTGCTTTCTTGACATCGAAATTTGTATCTCGCAACCGCACTTCTACATTATAATTGATTTTGTACCACACTAATCCATGATTTGTCCCTCAGTTCTTGTACTTCATTGCTATTTTCTCAAACTTGATTGTAGGAAATTGCTTTGCATACTCCTCGACATCGTGGTGAAGTTTAGGACCCGATTGTAGCAATCTCTAATTGAAAGTGAGGGGAAGACTGCATTGTGGCCAGGAAGTCCTTCAACTTTGTTCCTACTAGACAAAAAATTTTAACATCGAATAAAGAAAACGTGAAAAAAAAAAAAAAAGAGGAAGCAGTAGAGAAAATGCATTAAGCATGCTTGAATGCATGAGGTGATTTTAACCATCTATAATTGGCAGAGAAAAAAAAAGAATTTGGTAGAACCATTCACCTTTGGTTATGACCTTGATTTTCACTACCCAACTGACGATAGCATCAAAGAACTCAGCTACTTCCACAAAGTCCTCTTCAACAAGAAAGCAACAAGATGGACAAATTCATAAGTAACCAACATAAAAACCTTGAACCTGAAAGCACAATCTAGTCCATAAGAAGCCTCTACCGTCAGGAGCCATGGTAGATACATCTCCTATAACATAGTAATATGAACAGATTCCGTCACCTTTTCAACTCTGGAACCATCAATTCCCCGCAGAGATTTGAAAGCAAAAGAGAGGGATAAATTGGTTCCTATTTTTTATGGTAAACGGTAGTACAATTAAAGTGCCTACATTACCTACAAGTAAATGGTAGATGAACTATAAGATTTGTGTAAGTTCTTCAAGGTATATCTAGCAGACAAGTAGAAAGGAGAGAATGTGAAGTTTTTGCATTACCTTTTTCTTCAAGTTCACTAAAACCGAATGATCTTCAGTCCCCCTGAAAACAAGTTCAATAAAAAAAGGTAACAGAGGTAAGAAAGTAATACAGAGTATTCCACAAACATCTCAATCTCGAGCACAATTAGAATCCACTTCCACAGACCCAACCAAGAGATAGAGAACATCTCCATCTCGAGTACCCACATCTCGGGCACAATTCAAATTCACGTCCACAGACCCAACCTTGAGACAAAGAACATCTCCATCTCAAGTACCCACATCTCGGGCACAATTCGAATCCACTTCCACGGACCCAACTGAGAGAGAGAGAGAGAGAGAGAGAGAGAGAGAGAGAGAGAGAGAGAGAGAGAGAGAGAGAGAAGGAGGGAGGGAAGGAGCGCACATATCTTTGGAACTCGGGAACCAGGGATCTTGCTCCATTAATAGAGAATTCGGGTTCTCCAAAGGAGAGGGGACAAAAACGTAAAAGATGAAGAGTAGAAGAAGAAGTGAGATAGCTAGTATAAACACCTAGAGGGGGGTGAATAGGCGCACAAACAATTTGTCGAAATACGGAAGCAATTCTTAACAAAATGAAATACGATCGAGGTATAGAGAGAGAGAATTGAACACAGGATTTATAGTGGTTCGGCTTATTCCAAGCCTACGTCCACTCTTCCGCACTGACAGCCCACTGGCTGGATTTCACTATGATCAAAAGAGAAGTTATAGCACAGCTTTGCCTTTGATTCCACAGTGTAGATGTTCTACCACACCTTCTCAAGGTTTCTCACAAATATAGACTCTCTTTTTGTATACAAGTATTCGCTCAAAGGAATTGTCTAAACAAAAAGGAGTTTCAGACTTTGGAATTCATCTATCGCGCACACCTCGAACAACTAAGAACGTCTTCCTTATATACTCCTTTATGCCATCATATCCGTTGGCACTTACCAAAGGAATTCCTCCAATCTACCCGTTGGACGGAATCAATTAGGAAGATTGTTCGAGCTATTAAAGGAACGTGTTGATAGCCCATCAACTCGTTCGCCCATACAATCAGATCTCGGTTTCCATAAGTAGAACCTTCCAATAATATTTAGACAATCATCGAATCTTCAATCATTGAATCAATCTTGATCGATCAAAGGATTCTGGTACGTCTTCTCCAGCCACGAGATCTTCTCCTGATGATAAGGTTAAATCCTGAACAAAACATCCAGCTTCGGATAACCTTTCTTCAACGGATTAGAGATCACAATGAGGATAGACTTTGAGTCTTGAGTCTCGGCTATCCGGAAGTCTTCGACTTTAAATAATGTAGTCCGACCTTCGACTAGATCGATGGAAACGTTTTGTCAACTTCAAAACACTTCACGAGGATTTCTCCAACAATCTCCCCCTTTTGATGGTGACAAAACCTTCCCGCAGATTTGGATAACTTTGACCCGCAAAACATTTCTCAAACACATGCATATCTTATAGAGATGAATGGCTAAAAGATTAACACTAGAATCTGCAACCACAGAAAATAGGTTAGTCTAGTATATAATAAAACCATCCATAAGATATCAATACTTGTTAATAGAAGCAAATCAAGTCCAAGTCTAGTTCGGTTCTCATCCGGACACAAAACAAAGTCAAAGTCGTCAAAAAGTTAAACAACAACACAATCCAACAAAAGTTAAAAGTTTAATGATTGAAAGTTTGATCAAATCATGCATCTCTCCCCCTTTTGTCATCATTAAAAAGGATGAGATGAAGTCAAGATTGCTTGGGAACGCGGACAAGCTGGAAATCTTCCACAGATCGAACGATGCCTTCCAGCCTTTTAAAGTCTTCCTTCACTGCAACCTCCTCACTCTTGGCATTGGCCCGATTCTCAATAGAGAGGGCTTGCATCTTATCATTCAATGAACAGAAGAAGCTTGACTTTCATTCTTCAAACTTTAAACTTCGCATCCCAAGGCATAAATTTGACCTCACATTTCCAAGAGAATATCCAAGATTCTCGCGAAAATCTGCTCCATTATCGCCCGAGTACTTGCTTCGCTTCTATCCGATGGAGTAAAAGCACGATGGTAGATCAGCATAATCTCGCAGTTTGGCGATGAAGCTTCATGACCTTCCTCCGAAATTGAGATGCATAAACGTCCTCTCGGGTCTGTAGGCGAGGATCGACTCCTTCACTTGCATCAGATATGAAGACGTCACTTCTTTCTCCCGATCTCCCCGTTTCCATGCCTACAGTGGAGAAGAGATTTCCTCGGGTTCTCCTTCTTCTCTTCTTTCTTCTTCAGTCTTTCTTCCTCTCGCTTCTTGCTCTTCTTCTCTTTCTTCTTCTTCCTTCTCCTCTCGCTTCTTTCTCTCGCTTCTCTTTCTTCTTCTTCCTTCTCCTCTCGCTTCTTTTGTTATTTGTTCCGATTCTTTTTCGTGGAACAGACGACTTAAATTCTTCAAAGCTATTGCAGAGATGGTGATGTCTTCGTCATCATCTTCATCCTCAACGAGGAGAGCTCTTCTTCTCTTTGATGGAGCAACCATGGGCTCCTTCCCTTTTCTCTTAGCAGCAGAAGAGAGTTGATGAGATTTGGGTGAGTCTTCTCCTTGAATTTCTCCAATTCCTTGCTCGGTTCCTTCGACGCATTTTGGTCACCATTTTCAGTCCTACCACCATATGATCGCATGATCAAACACAAAAGATTTGCGGAGGCTGAATATTCAGATGTCTGAATAACTTCATGACAAGGCTTGGGTAAGGGAGTTGACCTTTGTCCTTCATCACTGCTCTATACATGTGAAACATAACAAAGATGAGGGAGAGAAAACTTCTTTCCACAGAGGATGGCATACATCAACTTTGCCTCGCAGCTTGAAACATCGGTTTTGGAAGTTGATTTCGGCCGAAGGCAATTAATCACAATCTTGTGAAGCAAGATGTTGAATGCATTCATCCTTGAGTAGGTGATCTTCTCATCTCTGTTCTCCCGTCCTTCACCGGTTCAAGTGTGGCCCGAGCAATGGAAACTTTGATTGGTTGATATCCGCCTCTCTCAACTTCTAACACATCCGCCAAAGATATTCATATCCACAACATAGTCTTGTTCTTTAACGCTGAAGGAGAATCTATTCGCATCCAAAAAGCTAAGATTTGAATAGAAATATGCAGTCAATTCAAGATAAGCCTCAAAGAGAGTCGGAGCAGTAACTTTTCAAGTTGAAGATAACCGAACTTTTCCCTCAAGTTCACTTTCACAAAGATCCATAAAATTAAAATCAACACTCCTAGGGTTTATTACCCCACGCTTCAGCAATTTCGAGTACAGATCCTTTTGTTCCTTTAATCTGAACAAATCTCCCCTTTTTCCTTGAGTTTCAGCCGCAATACCCATTTTCGGTTGAAATAGACTTAACAGATTGTCATCGTCATTCCCATCTACAGGATTCGGCCCCCAAACCACGAGGATCACTTGGGATATTCGCAAGGGTTTCCTCAAACCACCCCTTTACGAGCGATTCCCAAACTTTCCATTTTTCGCAAAGATATATTCGTTCCTATATCCTTTGTCTTTAAGGAAGTCATCAACATAGTTTAAAGGAGTATGAATTCCTTTTAAGGCACGATATAGCTTGTAAATAAAAGCGGGCTTTTGAACTCTTACGGGTCTCGCATCCTCGATGATTTCTTCCCGATGCTGATGAACAACGCCTTGAGGACTAGATGGTGGAGAATGACGCCGAGAATGTTGTGGGCTCGCTTGCTATTCGGGATTCACTTCCTCCTCAGTAAGATCGAAGTGCGTAGGCCCCTCACTCATTCGTTGTGGTCCCCTGCTTGCGATTCTCGAAGACTTCCGTGAAGATGACATCTTTCTCAGTTTTTGGATGATTTCCTTGCTCGACTTTCCTAGGAAAGATGACAACTTTTTGAAGATTAAACACAGAAGACAAACGGAAATGGAGGATCGATGCTTTCTAGGGTTTTTGAGAGTAAAATGAAGAGGAATCGACAAAGGCACAATCGGTTAAAAAGAGGAATAAACGAATCGTCACAAAGGAAATAAAAAATACCTTTTCAAGATAACTGTCTTCTTCCGCAAAAATAGCTATTTCAAAAATAACTTCCTTTTTGAAAATGAAACGATGCAATATTTACGTCGACTAAATATAGCAATAATTAAACACAGTCTGACGATCGTACCTTTTCAAGAATAAATTAGAGAGAGAAAGACTTACAGTCTGACGGTCGTGCCAAGACTGTCTTTCAGATAAAGTCTTGTAAGTCTGAGTCTGAGAGTCTTTAGACTTTGATATCCTCATACCTCAAAATGTTGAGTCCTGGAGCGTATAGATTCAAATTGATTTTTCTCCAAAGGCTTTGTGAATATATCCGCCAGTTGATCCTTTGAGTCAACAAACTAAATTGAAACATCTCCATTTTGAACATGGTCTCTAATAAAGTGATGTCGAATTTCTATATGCTTTGCTCTTGAGTGGAGAATTGGATTTTGGTGAGGTTGATAGCGCCGGTGTTGTCGCAATTAATCTCCGTGCATGAGTCTTCAATTTCAAAGTCTCTTAGCTGTTGTTTTATCCATAGAATTTGCGAACAGCAGCTTCCAAGAGCTACATACTCGCTTCGTTGTTGAAAGAGACACAAAGTGCTTTGTTTCCTTGAAAACCAAGACACCGTCCCCGCTTCCAAGCAACCGGCAAGTTCTAAGTGCTCTTTCTATCAACTCGCAACCGGCCAGATTCGCTCGAATATCCTTAAGATTAAAGTCTCCCTTCTTAGGATACCAAAGACCGATGCTTGATGATGAAGCAACGTATTTAATGATGCGTTTTGCAGCACGAGATGAGATTCTCTAGGATCGATTGAAACCTAGCACAGATGCAAACACTCAACAAAATGTCGTCTAGAAGCAAGAAGAAAAAGAAGTGATCCAATAATGCTCCTGTACGGCTTTTGATCAACTTTCTTCCTTCTTCATCTTTGTCTATCTTTAAAGAACTTGACATTGGTATGTCGGTCTTTTTGCACTTTTCCAGTCCAAACCTTTTGACAAGATCATTAACATATTTTTCTTGATAAATAAAAGTTCCTTCCTTCAATTGTTTTACTTGAAGACCAAGAAAGAATGTTAATTCTCCCATCATACTCATTTCAAACTCATCCCGCATAGACTTAGAAAATTTCTTGCATGTACTTTCATTAGAGGATCCAAAAATAATATCATCCACATATATTTGAACAAGTAAGAAACTTTTGTTTTCCTTCTTGATAAATAAAGTCGTATCTACTTTACCTTTGACAAAACCATTTTGTATTAGGAACTTACTTAATTGGTCGTACCAAGCCCGAGGTGCTTGCTTTAAACCATACAAAGCATTTTTCACCAAGACGAGTCGCTTCTTTTGGGTCTTCAAACCCCGGTGGTTGTTCCACATAAACTTCCTCATGGATAAATCCATTTAGGAATGCGCTTTTGACGTCCATTTGGAATAACCTGAAATTCTTATAACAAGCAAACGCAAGTAATAGTCGAATAGCTTCTAACCTTGCCACTGGAGCGTAAGTCTCATCATAGTCTATTCCTGCTTCTTGCGTATATCCCTTGGCCACGAGTCTTGCTTTGTTTCGTACAACTTTTCCTTTTTCATTCATCTTGTTTCTGAACACCCATTTAGCTCCAATAACAGCTTTACCTTTTGGTTTGGATGTCAATTCCCAGACATCATTAATGCTGAATTGTCTGAGCTCTTCTTGCATAGCTTCAATCCAGCTTTCATCGGATAAAGCTTCTTCTATGCTCTTTGGTTCAATTTCAGAAACGAGAGCAACAGCACTAGACTCTTCTCGCCTTTTGGATCTGGTGCGAATTCCTTCATTTATTTCGCCAATTATAAGATCTTTGGGATGACTGGACTTATGCTTCCAGTTACTTGTTGATTTGTTTGGTTGATAATCTCTTTCTTTATTTGGATCTTCAAGAACAATCCGATGCTTGTCTTCCAGAGACTGAGATGCTTCTTGAGTTGTAAGCTTTGAAAGGTCTGGAGCAGGTTCAGACTCTTCTTGATGAGTCTGACTTGATTCATCTTGCGTTGAGTCTTGAAATTTGACATTCATTGACTCCTCCACAAACTGGCTCTTCTTGTTATAGACTCGTAGGCTTTGCTTGATGTAGAATATCCAAGGAAGATACCTTCATCCGATCTTTCTTCAAACTTACCAACTCGATCTTTTGCATTTTTCAATATAAAACATTTGCAACCGAATACATGAAAGTATGAAACAATAGGCTTCTTTTCTTTGAATAACTCATAAGGGTTTTCAAGAATAGATCTTAAGAAGACTCTATTGATGATATAGCATGCTGTTGAAACAGCTTCAGCCCAAAATCGAGAAGAAATTTTACTTTCAATTAAAAGAGTTCTAGCCATTTCTTGAAGCGATCTGTTCTTTCTTTCCACAACTCCATTTTGCTGAGGAGTATATGGAGAGGAGAACACATGCTTAAAGCGATTCATCACAGAATTTTGTAAAATCTTGATTTTCAAATTCACCTCCGTGATCTGTTCTTATACTAGAGATAACACATCCTTTTTCATTTTGAACCTTTTTAGCAAATTTTTCAAAATACGAAAAGGTTTCGGACTTACTTGCAAGGAAATATACCAAGTAAAACGGGAGTAATCATCAACAATTACTAGGCAATACTTCTTACCCCTAATACTCTGAGTTCTGGTTGGTCCGAAGAGATCCATATGCAGCAACTGTACTACATGATTAGTAGAGACATGATTTATTGGTTTAAATGAGTTTCTTACCTGCTTTCCCAGAATACATGGAGTGCATGAATCAGTCTTTTGATATGGCAAGTTTGGGTAGATCTCGAACAAGCCGCTTTGATGAGATTTTGGCTAATTGCTTCATGTTGACATGACCAAGCTTTTGTGCCATAAGCTTGCTTCGTCTTGAATTGAGATAAGACATTGCGATTCATTTGGTTTCACATCCAGAAGATAGATATTTCCATGTCTTCGACCCATGAAAGACTGAGTAGAGTCTTTACTGATTCCAGAACATGTTCCTTTTATTGTGAGAGTTCCAATTTTCACGGTTCCAAATCCCACAATACTTCCTTTGCTATTTCCTCCAAATGAAACTTTTCCACCATTTACTTGAGCAAGCTTTATAAAGCAATTTGAGTCTCCTGTCATGTGTCTTGAGCATCCGCCGTCAAGATACCACTTTACTCGTTTTTTGACGGAGACCTACATTTAAAATAAAGTCTCAAGCTTTCTTTGGTACCCAAATTTTCTTGGGTCCTTTGGTGTTAGTAATATAAACAAGATTAGCCCATACTTTCTTAACAGGTTTCCATACCATAGGACACTCTTTTCAAAGTGATCCGGACTATTGCACTTTGAACATCTGAGAGCATTTCTACCTACAGGTTTTACAAAAACTTTCTTGAAATGATTTTTGTAAGTCTCTCTCGAGGGTCTTTTCTTAATTCTTTCTTTTACTTTAGGAAAATCAATCAAGGGAATTGTTTCTACTTGTCATACCTAGACCGGACTTATTGAAGTAAGGTCTTTGAGCTGAAAGAATTTTTTCAAGTTTTTCAGACCCTATTGAAAATTTCTTTGAAGTATTTGATAAATCAGTTTTTAAAAGAGCATTTTCTTTTAAAAGATTATCTTCATTTTCTTTAAGAGTGGAAACAGTCAAGTCTAGACTTTTAACTCTTTCTACTAAAACATTTTCCTTTTGTTTTAGAGCTGAGTTTTCCTTTTTCAGTTCGGAAATTCTTTTGAGAGAAGTCTTAAGACTAAAACACAGTTCATTAATATATTTAGAAACTTTGACAGGAATTTTGAAATTACTTGCCTCCAATTCACTGTCTGAGTCTGATCCAAAGTCTGATCCAGAGTATGAGTCTAATTGTGCCATCAGACATAGATTGGCATATTCATTATCACTTTCTTCACACTCGTATCACCTGTGTTTTGGCTTTGAGAGCTTTTCTGAAATTTTTCAGCTTTTCCTCTCTTCTTCTTCGTAAGAGGACAGTTGGGTCCGATGTGTCCCTTTTTCTTGCATTCAAAGCGACTACATCTTTATTTGGTTCCTCATCATCAACAGACTTGGTCTGCTGTTTTGAAAGCTTTGTTTCTTTGAGTTGAACCTTCTTCCTTTCTATTCAGTTTTCCAATCTTCTTATCATGAGAGCAAGCTCCTCATCGTCCATATCATCTTCAGAATCGTATCATCGAATCATCATTTGATTTTAATGCAATAGATTTCTTACCTTTTGGATCTTCATCTTCATTGATTCGTTCCACTTCATAAGATCAAGAGTTCCAATCAGCCGTCGACGATAATGGCATAATTCTTTGCGTCTCTCTTATCGAAGTCTTTATGTGATTCCAATCCTTGGAGAGTCCACGCAGTAGCTTGTTTACCTTCATGGGATCAGAAATTTTTGTCCTTGATTCTCAAGACCATTGACAATATCTGTAAAACGGCTAAACATGTCGGCTTATAGATCTCCCCGGTTTCATTTTGAAGGCTTCATATTGACCGAGAAGAATATTAATCCCGGTTTCCTTCACTGACTGTTCCTTCATAGGTGATATGCAACTGGCCCTGAGACTTCTTTTGCTGTAGCACAAAAAGATATTCTATTATATTCGGTTGGTGACAAAGCACAATATAAAGAGTAAATTGCTTTTGCATCGAGAGTTTGTCTCTTGTTTATCTCTTCCCGAGTCATTCCGCCGATCTCAACAGTTTCTTTTCTCTTTCGTAGACCGATGCAGCTGTAGGAGTAATTCCTTTTTCTACAACGTCCCATTCCAGAGGATCCTTTGATCGTAAGAAAGCTTTCATCTTGTTTTTCCAGATGCTGTAATCCTTTCCATCAAAGTAGGGTGGTCTGGTATTACTTTGCCCTTCCATCAGCCCTAGTGCTAGCATACTAGCCATGGATCTTTAACTCTGAAGTAAAACACTTCAAACAAAGTGAGTACACATGTGCTCGATACCAATTGAGATAGCTAGTATAAACACCTAAAGGGGGTGAATAGGCGCACAAACAATTTGTCGAAATACGGAAGCAATTCTTAACAAAATGAAATACGATCGAGGTATAGAGAGAGAGAGAGAATTGAACATAGGATTTATAGTGGTTCGGCTTATTCCAAGCCTACGTCCACTCTTCCGCACTGACAGCCAACCGGCTGGATTTCACTATGATCAAAAGAGAAGTTACAGCATAGCTTTGCCTTGATTCCATAGTGTAGATGTTCTACCACACCTTCTCAAGGTTTCTCACAAATATAGACTCTCTTTTGTATACAAGTATTCGCTCAAAGGAATTGTCTAAACAAAAAGGAGCTTCGACTTTGGAATTCATCTATCGCGCACACCTCGAACAACTAAGAACGTCTTCCTTATATACTCCTTTATGCCATCATATCCGTTGGCACTTACCAAAGGAATTCCTCCAATCTACCCGTTGGACGGAATCAATTAGGAAGATTGTTCGAGCTATTAAAGGAACGTGTTGATAGCCCATCAACTCGTTCGCCCATACAATCAGGATCTCGGTTTCCATAAGTAGAACCTTCCAATAATATTTAGACAATCATCGAATCTTCAATCATTGAATCAATCTTGATCGATCAAAGGATTCTGGCACGTCTTCTCCAGCCACGAGATCTTCTCCCCGATGATAAGGTTAAATCCTGAACAAAACATCCATTCGGGATAACCTTTCTTCAACGGATTAGAGACTCACAATGAGGATAGACTTTGAGTCTTGAGTCTCGGCTGTCCGGAAGTCTTCGACTTTAAATAACGAGTCTCGCAGACCTTCGACTAGAGACCGATGGAAACATTTTGTCAACTTCAAAACACTTCACGAGGATTTCTCCAACAAGAAGAACGTGAAGAGTTTGGGGGTTTTGTTTTTAGGGTTTGTTAATTTCTATCTATATTTTTTTGGGACAAAATTGCCCATATTCCGGCCATCGGAAATGTCACACACTCGCCGGTCGGCGAGTTCAGGTCCTTATTTGAGACTTGTTAGCCACTTCGGGTCCTTATTTGAGAAAGTAGGCTCACTTTGAGTCTTTATTTGAGATTTTCCCAAAAACAAATTTGTGGTGGAGAACCCACCTTTAGAATTTGGAATCTAATGACACCGTTACCCAATCTTTTCCCCATAAAAAACATATCTTGAATTATTAACCGGGGGACACCAACATCTACTAAAACTCTTGTTATGGTCACCTTAAAATGAATCAGTCTACAATATATGATGCTTCACAGTAGTAAAAGTACCTCGAATTCCTACTTCATCGGAGACTCTTGCATTTTTAACCAAAGTTCCATCTCCAAAGCAGGTCATATCATCGTTGCAGAAAATCACAGGCATGGTGATTTGGTATGAGCGCATGACAACTCTGTCATTGTCCATCAACAAGTTGGTTCTATCAACCTCCAAGTTCGAATGTGTAAGTGACATGATGACAGAAACAACAGCAATTAAACTTTCATGTCATTGCGCTACATTTCATAGCAAATCCCGCAAGACCTAGATCCTCAAGGCTCGTCCTCGAAGTCACCTTTCGATTTAACCTTTAGTTTTTTATACCCCTTTAACATTCGTCCTCAGAATCACATCTCCTCATTAGAGCATTGAAGGTAACTTTTGTACGTTTCTAAATAAGCCGAAATGAGCTTTTCTCTTAAATGCACGATGAAGTAGACAAGTTGTCCACATTCTACCTCTAAGGGTCTACATAGTAATGTTTCTATTTCTCCCGATTTCTATTCTTTTGTTCTTCGGAACAAAAAAAAAACAGAAATCTGTTTGGTAACGTCAACTTATTTTTCTATTCCCCGGAATAGAAAAGTAGCCGGGAATAGTTTTGTAATAAAAATAATTAAAAAAAAAGTTATTTCTTGTTCCCGAGAACAAAAACAAGAAATAGCTTTTGTTTTAGAGAAGCCCTAAGGTCTCTTCTCTTTAGTTCACACCTAAAGGTCTCTTCTTAGCTTACCTGCACCTTTGTCCACTTGCCTCTCTCCAATCTCATCACCTTCGATCGCCTCTCTCCCGTCCCATCGCCTCTAGTCCCATCACCTCGGTTGCCTCTCTCTGAGCTTGTCGCCGCCTCTCTATGGTCACTTTGCTTTAGTCGCGTCGCCTTCAGCTAGGTCGCCTTGCTATGGTGCAATCACCTCCAGTCACTTCGCTTCAGTTGTGTCACCTCCGAAACTATCGCCTCTCTCCAATCCTATCACCTCTAGTCTCGTCACCTCTAATCGCCTTTCTCCGGTTTTGTTGCCTCTAGTCCCATCGCCTTCGGTCGCCTCTCTTTGGTCGTAACGCCTATAGTTACTTTGCTTCGATCACGTCACCTCTCTCCGATCCCGTCGCCTCTCTCTATTTATTGCTTGATCTATAATGAAATTTGCTATTGCTCTCCCTGTATACATAGGTCACTACGATCAAACTAATAGGGCTAGTAAGAACACCTAGAATGGGGTAAATAGGTGTTAAAGAAGTTTTTGCAAGACTTAACAACTTAATTCATCTTTTGAGAATAATAGACAGAAGATGTAAAAGACAAAGATTGTAAACAGTTATATAAGACTATGAAATAAAGTGAAGAGTTTAGGGAAAGAGAATTGAAACACAAAGTTTATAGTGGTTCAGCTTATACCAAGCCTACGTCCACTCTCCCGCACTGACAGCCCACTAGCTGGATTTCACTAAGAATCAAAAAAGATTTTACAGTCTCACGTCCTTGATTCCATAGTGTAGAGACTCTACTACACTTCCTCAAGGTCTCACAAGTATGTAATCTCTCTTTTGAGTACAACTTAGGCTCAGCAATTGAATCAGCAAAGAACTAGGAGCTTCAGACTTTGGAATTTTTCTTTCGTACACACACTCGAATAACTTGAGCGTCTTCCTTATATACTCCTCCATGCCATTATAACTGTTGACACCTTCCAAAAGAGTTCTTCAAATCTACCCGTCGGACAAAATCAATCAAGGAGATCTCGAGTTATTTAAGGAATGTGATGATAGCCCACCAATCTTGCTCACCCATACAATCAAGATCTAGGTTTCCATAAGTAGAACCTTCTAAGTATACTTCACCAATCAACATATCTAATTATCCGAATTGATTTCAATAAGAATAATTGATCACGAGATGCTATCTCCAGCCGTGAGATCTTCTTCAACCGTACGAACCAAATCCTTAAAGATATACTCGCATCTGGATAAGTCTTCTTCATCGGATAAATCTTTTCTTCGTCAATCTGGAAGCTATCAGCGAAGGTAGACTTTAAATCTTGAGTCTAGAGGTCTTCAGACTTTGACTATAGAGTATGCAAGTCTTTAGACTAGACTGATGGAAACGTTTTGTCAACTTCAAAACAAATAAGGAAGTTTTCTCCAACAATCTCCCCAGTTTTTATGGTGATAAAACTTTCTTGCAGATTTGAACACTTTTGTCCCGCAAAACAATACTTAAGCAAACCAAGATATCTCATAAAAACTAAGTAGATTAGGATATTGATAGTAACGATTCTGCAACCACGTAAGACGTGTTAGTCCTGCAAAAAACAGCTGTCATTTCCATAATCATTATCATAGCTTAAGTTACTGTAAGCATCAAAAGGCCAAATCAAACAGTCCAAACCACAACCAAACAAAAGATAAGTCTTAAAATCAAAAATCAAAGTCCAAATCAAATCTGCATCAAACTTCTCCCCATTTTTGTCAACAGCAAAAAGTGGAGAACAAATAAAAAGAGTTGGTTTGAAAGTAGAGTCAGAATCATGGTTGTTTTAAAAGGCAAACAAGCTCAAATTCTCCCATAGAGTTCACTGTCTTCTCAAGCCTTGCAAAACTCTACTTTAGTGACTGGAAATCTTCACCCTGCACAGTAGACTGCACTTGATTCTTCATGGCGTTTAACTGATTGTGCAAAGACACTGAGTGGCATGAAAGCATTCTTGAGATCCTGCATCTCATATCCCATAGCATATTGATGTTTCCTTACATCCAATAGAATCTCTAGCAGTCTCGAAAAGTCTGCTGTTTGTTCTGTTGCAGCATTAGGTCCAGCCGAGTCGAATTCAGGAGTTTTGAGAATGGATGGATCTTCAGCAGATTGTCCACCATGACTATGAGTGGATGCTTCGCATAATGAGAGGCATACACATCCTCTAGATCTACAAAGGGAGCAACTCACATCACTATTAAAGATATGTGTAGAAATACCTTGTTGTCCAATAGCTCCCCCTGATTGGTTGCCTTCAGGTAGAGTAAGTAAGATTTCTTCTTAATCAGCTTCAGCTTCAGAGTGATGCGTGTCAACAATTCTAGTTCCTGCCATCTCAGAATCACTGGACAAGGAGACAACCAAAATTGGCTCAAAAGAGTCTTCTTGACCCTGGTCTCTCTCTTCTTCTTCTTCTTCTTCTTGTCTTCTTTCTTCTCTTCTTTCTCGCTTCTTCTTCCTTTGTCCTCCTCTCGTTCTTCATCTTCCTTCTCTGTCTCGTCTCTCTCTTTTTCTCCTTCTTCTGGTTGTTCTCTTGTCTTTTGAAAGCTAATAAAACTCTTCAAATTTCTTAAGGCTGAAAGAGTCATCTCATCCTCATCCTCTTCATCCTGTAAGATGAGAATTCTCTTCTTCTTTACTTGAGCATCCATGGGCTCCTTGCCTTTCCTTTTGGCTGCAACAGAGTCTTGTTTTTCTTTGACATGAGACTTCTCCTTCATGCGATCTAACACCTTGTTCAACTCTTTCAAACGCATCTTTGTGACCATTTTAAATCCAATCACCATAGGAGAGATGTTTGTCAAACATAACTGTGCAGGGATGTGAATTTTAAAATGTCTAAAAAGGCACGTGATAAGAGCAGAATAAGGGAGTTGTCCCTTATCCTTCACCACTGTCCTATACATGTGAAACATAATGGTGTGAGGTAGAGAGAATTTGTATCCAATATTGATGGCATGTATCAATTTTGCTTTAGACCTAGAAACATCGGTCTTGGATGTTGACTTTGGATGGATGCAGTTGATTACGATCCTGTGCAGCAAAATGTTGGAGGCATTCATCCTAGAGTATGATATCTGGCCTTTAGCATCCCGATCTTTCACCAATGATAGAGTAGCATAAGCAATGGACACGCTAATTGGTTGGAAACTCGCTCTTTCCACCCCAATTATGTCGGCCAAAGTGTCCATATCCACCAAAAATTCCCTATCCCTCACTGTGAAAAAGAAACCGTTTGCATCCAGAAAAGATAAATTCGAGTAAAAGTAAGCGGTGAGTTCCGGATATGCAAGCATAGATTCAGAACAAAAGCACTCCAATTGCAGTAGAGCAAACTTCTCTCGCAGATTTACTTTCACCGAATCAAGGAAATCAAAATCGACACTTCTAGGGTTCATAACCCCTTTCTTCAACGGTCTCGAATAGACTTTCTTGTGTTCTTTAGAGTGAAAAATGCTCCCTCCATTTCCTCTAGCATTAACTACCACACCCATCCTTTGCTGAAAATGGGTAAACATCCATTCATCGTCGTCCTGTCCTTGTGGTTGATTTGCGGTGCCAAAGCGCAGGTCACTAGGAAAATTAGCAAAGGCTTTTTTAGCCGATCCCTTTTCTGCAATAGCCATCCTCTCCATATCTCGCAGAAATAGAGTTTCATTCTTATAGCATCTCTCCTTTAGATATTCATCGATTAAGGACATAGCAGGTTCCTCCTCTTTTCAAACTAGAATAAAGCTTGAAAGCAACCTCAAGGGTTAACGTTCTTACAAGTTCAGCTTCTTCTAAAATTTCTTCTTCTGGATGAGTTGGTGGAGAAAACTGACGCTATTGAGAAGGTTATTGCTGACTTGGTTGCTATGGTGGAGGAAAATCTTCTTCTTCGGTCGATCCTCGGGCATGTGTCGGTCCCCTATTCTCAATTCTCAAAGACTTTCTTAAAGACATTGTCGCTTCAAATGAGAAATTTACAGACTTGCTCAAAAAAGTGAAAACTTTTTGGATTAAATAATAGTGAAAGTGAGAGCAAGTGGGAGTTTAGTATTTTAGGGTTTGAGAGTGAAAACGAGGAAGACGGATTTCAACAGTATATAAAGCAAGTAAAGTAAAGTAAACGAATCGTCATAAAAGGAAAAATAAAAATACCTTTTCGTAAATGAATAACTTCCCTTTTGGAAATAAATAACTACCTTTTTCAAAATTGATAACTGCCTTTTGAAAAAGAATAAATTATACAACTTCAAAAACTTGGAAAGATAATTTCAATCAATTAGCGATTAATAAGTAACCATACATTTTCAAGTCTTTAACCAAAAATTTAAATTACTAGTACCGAAATAACTTACAATCGTAATTCTTGATTTTCTGAGTCTGAGCACCTTCGGACTTTATCTCTAAGTCTGAGCTCCTTCAAACTTTACTGAATAAGATATGTGATGTTCGGCCTGGGTGCAAATAGACTTAAATAGGTTTTTCTCCAGTAGCGTTGTAAATATGTCCGTCAGTTGATTCTTTGAATCAATGAATTGGAACATCACTTCTCCATTCTGAACATGGTCTCTAATAAAGTGATGTCGAATCTCTATGCGATTTGCTCTTGAATGAAGAATTGGATTCTTTGTGAGATTTATTGCGTTGGTGTTGTCACATTTGATCTCGGTGCATGAATCTTTGATTCCAAAGTCTCTTAGTTGTTGTTTTATCCATAAGATTTTAGAACAGCAACTTCCAAGAGCCACATACTCTGCTTCTGCTGTTGAGAGAGCTACAGTACTTTGATTTCTTGAAAACCATGATACTATCCTATTTCACAGCAATTGACAAGTACCGAAAGTATTCTTTCTATCAATTCTGCAACCTATTAGATCTGCGTCTGAATATCCAATGAGAGTAAAGTCTCCTTCTTTAGGATACCACGGGCCTAACTTAGAGGTAGTTGCAACGTATTTGATAATACGTTTTGCAGCACTTAGATGAGATTCTTTGGGATCAAATTGAAATCTAGCACAAATGCAAACATTAAACAAAATGCCAGGTCTAGAAGCAGTAAGATAAAGAAGTGAACCAATAATACTCCTATAGAGCTTCTGGTCAACTTTCTTTCCTCCTTCATCTTTGTCCAACTTCGAAGAACTTGACATTGGTATCTCAGTCTTTTTGCAATTCTCCAATCCAAACTTTTTAACGAGTTCTTTTGCATATTTTTCTTGGTGAATGAAAATTCCTTCCTTCAATTGTTTTACATGTAATCCGAGAAAGATAGATAGTTCACCCATCATGCTCATCTCAAATTCATCATGCATAGACTTAGAAAACTTCTTACACAGGTTTTCATTAGGTGATCCAAATATAATATCATCAACATAGATTTGAACAAGTAGAAAGTTTTTACCTTCTCTTTTAATAAATAGGGTAGTATCCACTTTTCCTTTGACAAAACCGTTTTGAATTAGAAACTTACTTAATCTTTCATACCATGCTTGAGGTGCTTGCTTTAATCCATATAGAGCCTTTTTCAGTCTGAATACTGAGTCTGGTCTCTTTTGGGTCTTCAAATCCGGGAGGTTGTTCCACATAGACTTCTTCTTGGATAAATCCATTTAGGAATGCACTATTGACGTCCATTTGGGATAACCTGAAATTTTTATAACATGCAAAAGCAAGTAATAATCTAATTGTTTCTAACCTGGCTATTGGTGCGTAGGTCTCATCATAGTCTATCACTTCTTCTTGCGTATATCATTTGGCCACGAGTCTTGCTTTGTTTCTGACAACTTTTCATTTTTCGTCCATCTTATTCCTGAAAACCCATTTAGCTCCAATAATGGATTTACCTTTTGGTTTAAGAGTTAATTCCCAAACATCGTTAATGTTGAACTGTTTGAGTTCTTCTTGCAGTGCTTCAATCAAGCTTTCGTCGCCTAAAGCTTCTTCTATACTTTTGGGTTCTATTTCAAAAATAAGTGCCACGGCGCTGGACTCTTCTTGCTTTTTGGATCTGGTGCGAATCCCTTCTTCAATGTCACCGATAATGAGTTCTTTGGGATGACTAGACTTGTGCTTCCAGTTACTGGTCGGTCTGACGATTTGCCGATCTTCTGCTTCAATTGATTTTTCAAATTCCGTCCGTTGTTGATTTTCAGAGATATGAGCTGCTTCTGTGGGAGGTAGATTTTGTAAAGTCTAGAGTAGATTCAGATTCTTTAGGTTGAGTCTGAATCAATTGATTTTGCAAAGAGTCTTGAAATTTGACATTCATAGATTCTTTTACGGACTGAGTCTTCTTGTTGAATACTCTATAAGCTTTGCTTGAGGTTGAGTAACCAAGGAAAATTCCTTCGTCTGATTTTTCCTCAAACTTATCAGTTCGATCATTTGCATTTTTCATCCAAACACATGAAATAAGAAACAATTGGCTTCTTTCCTTTGAATAACTCATAGGAAGTTTTCTCCAAAATAGGCCTTAAGAATACTCTATTAATAATATAGCAAGCTGTAGAAACTGCTTTAACCCAAAAACGAGAAGAAATATTACTTTCAATTAAAAGAGTTCTTGCTATTTCTTGCAAAGATCTATTTTTTCTTTCCACAACTCCATTCTGTTCTTGAGTGTATGGAGAAGAGAAAACATGCTGAAAACCCGATTCTTCATAGAATTTGGCAAAGTCTTGATTTTTAAACTCACCTCCATACTATGTCCGTATGCTTGAAATAGTATATCCTTTCTCATTTTGAACTTTCTTGGCAAACTTTGAAAAGTGAAATAATGTTTCAGACTTATTTGCCAGAAAATAAACCCAAGTAAATCGTGAATAATCATCCACAATTACTAGGCAATATCTCTTTCCACCAATGCTTTGAGTTCTGATTGGTCCGAAGAGATCCATAAGAGATCCATATGCAGAAGCTGCAAAACATGATTAGTAGAAACCTGATTTATTGGTTTAAAAGTACTTCTAACCTGTTTTCCCAACACACATGGTGTACATAAGTCAAATTTTTGAAACTTCAAGTTGGGCAATCCACAAACAAGGTTCTTGGAAGAGATCTTGGCAATTTGCTTCATGTTAACATGGTCAAGCTTTCGATGCCAAAGATTTGCTTCATCTTGAATTGAAATTAGACATTAAGATTTTTCTGGTTTTATATCCAGAAGATAAATGTTCCCATGTCTTCGTCCAGTAAAAGATTGAGAAAGGTCTTTACTAGTTCCCGAACATTCTCCTTCTTGGAAATTGATTTTGAATCCAGTGCCGCACAGTTGGCTAATGCTGAATAGATTGTAATTTAGTCCTTCCACTAAGGAGACATTGTGGATTGTGAGACCTCCAATCTTTACAGTTCCACACCCAACAATTCTTCCTTTGTTATTTCCACCAAAAGAGACTTTTCCACCATTCATTTGAACAAGTTTTATAAAATAACTTGAATCTCCAGTCATATGTCTTGAACGGCCACAATTCAAATACCATTTAATCTTTTCCTTGATAGTGACCTCGATTTCGCTATCTGAGTCTGAGTCTGTATCTATCTTAGAGTCTGAGTCTAATTTTGATTTTGACATTAGACAAATGTTAGCATAATCTTCATCACTTTCTTCGCATTCAATATCACTCTATGTCTCTGCTTTGAGAGCCTTCTTGTATTTCTCAGTTTTCCCTTTCTTTTTCTTCAATAGAGGATAGTTGGGTCCGATGTGTCCCTTTTTCTTTCATTCAAAACAGATCACATCTTTATTGGCTTCATCATCCTCAATTGATTTGTTTCGAAACTTTTGAGTGTTTTGTTTCTTCCAATTGAATCTTCTTCCATTTTTGTTCAGTTTCCTAAACCTCTTTATCATAAGAGCTAACTCTTTATCGTCCATATCATCTTTAGAATCAGAACATCGTAATCATCGTTAGATCTTAAAGCAATTGACTTCTTACCTTTAGGATCTTCCTCCTCGTTGATTTGCTCCACCTCATAGGACTGAAGTGTGCCAACCAGTTCGTCTACAGAAAGTGGCATGATCCTTTGTGTTTCCCCTATTGAAGTCTTTACGTGATTCCAATCTTTGGAGAGTCCACGCAGCAATTTGTTGACCTTCATTGGTCTTGAGATTGGTTGTCCCTGATACTCTAGACCATTTACAATTTCAGTAAAACGACTAAACATATCAGTGATAGATTCTCCTGACTTCATCTTGAAGGCTTCATACTATCTGAGTAGAATATTAATCCTTGTTTCTTTCACTCGATCAGTTCCTTCATAGGTAATGTGCAACCTATCAAAGACTTCTTTAGCTATTTCACAAGAAGATATTCGGTTATACTCAGTAGGAGATAACGCACAATATAAAGAGTAAATTGCTTTAGCATCAAGAGCTTGTCTCTTGGTTATTTTTTCTTGAGTCATCTCGCTAGCATCCACAACTTCTTTTCCTCTTTCTGAAACTGATGCAGCTTTAGGAATGATTCATTTTTCTATCACATCCCATTCCAAAGGATCTTTCAATCTTAGGATTGCTTTCATCTTGTTTTTCTATATGATGTATTCCTTTCCATCAAAGTAAGGTGGTCTGGTGTTGCTCTGACCTTCAACCAAACCTGGAGCCAACAAACTAGCCATAGATCTTTAACTCAGAAATAAAAACACTTCAATTAAAAGAGTACACAGGCTCTGATACCAATTGATATGGCTAGTAAGAACACCTAGAAAAGGGTGAATAGGTGTTAAAGAAGTTTTTGCAAGACTTAACAACTTAATTTGTCTTTTGAGAATAATAGACTAAAGATGTAATGTACATAAAGACTCGTAAAACAGTTATATAAGATTACAAAATAAAGTAAAGAGTTTAGGGAAAGAGAATTGAAGCACAAAGTTTATAATGGTTCGGCTTAGACTAAGCCTACGTCCACTCTCCCGCACTAACAGCCTACTGGTTGGATTTCACTAAGAATTAAAAGAGATTTTACAGTCTCACGTCATTGATTCCACAGTGTAGGGACTCTACTATACTTCCTTAAGGTCTCATAAGTATTTAATCTCTCTTTTGAGTACAACTTAGGCTCGGCGATTGAATCAGCAAAAAACTAGGAGTTTCAGACTTTGGAATTTTTCTTTCATAAACACACTTAAATAACTTGAGCGTCTTCCTTATATACTCCTCCATGCCATTATAACCGTTGGCACCTTCCAAATGAGTTCTTCCAATCTACCCGTTGGACAGAATCAATCAAGGAGATCTTGAGTTATTTAAGGAATATGATGATAGCCCACCAATCATGCTTGCTTATACAATCAGGATCTAGGTTTCCATAAGTAGAACCTTCTAAGTATACTTCGCCAATCAACAGATATAATTATCCGAATTGATTTCAATAAGAATAATTGATCATGAAATGCTATCTCCAGCCGTGAGATCTTCTTTAACTATACGAACCAAATCCTTAAAGATATACTCGCATCTGGATAAGTCTTCTTCATCAGATAAATCTTTTCTTCGTCGGTCTGGAAGCTATCAGCAAGGGTAGACTTTAAATCTTGAGTCTGGAGGTCTTTAGACTTTGACTATAGAGTTTGCAAGTCTTCAGACTCGACTGATGGAAATGTTTTGTCAACTTCAAAACAAATAAAGAAGTTTTCTCCAACACAAAGCACTTAAATTTATTGTCCGATCTATTTTCTTTTTCTATCTATTTTATTATTCGATTGCTTGCTTTCCACAACAATTGGTATTAAAGCTGGACTTGGCTGAGTAAAAGTAAATCGATTATGACAAAATAAGGAAAATTCAAAGTTGATAGACTTGATGGGAATGATTTTAGTTTCTAGAAGATGTAGATTGAGGATTATCTCTATCAAATAAAAGTACACTTGCCCCTGTCTAGGGAGAGGCTAGAGACAATGGAGCAAGCTAATTAGGAATTGCTAAATAGACGAACTATGGGTGTTATTCAGCTAACGTTGGCTCGTAATGTCGCATTTAACATCATGAAGGAGAAGACCACTGCGGTTTTAATGAAAGCCTTATTGGATATGTACAATAAGCCCTCTATGATCAACAAGATCTTTTGATGTGACGTCTAATTAATTTGAAGATAAGCAAAGGTGCATCAATTGTAAATCATATTAATGGATTCAATGTGATCATTAGTCAATTGAGTTCAGTTGAGATTGACTTTGAAAATGAAATACATGCTTTGATTATGTTATTCTCATTGTCCGATAGTTGGTATACTACTGTTGTTATTGTAAATAATTCCTCTAGGTCAACCAATTTGACATTTCATGGGGTTCATGATTTGATTATGAGTGAGAACATCCTTAAAAGAGAATTTGATGAACATATATATGCTGCTTTAGTACGCAAAAATAGAGGAAAAATTAGTATACATGTTAGCAAGGGTTGTATAAACATGAACATAATTAGTCAGTCTAAGACTGGTGGTGCTATTTATTGGAGTTTTGGCAAGAGGGGGCATCTTAGAAGGAATTGCCTTAAGTTGAAGAACGAGAAGGATAAGGGAATTATAGTTGATTCTATAGATAATGCTGTAGTTGTAACTGATGGTAATTTGGATAGTATTGATTTTGTCTTGTCTATGACTGATTATTCATCATTTGATGGATGGATTATGAATTAAAATTGCTCTTTTCATGCTACACCAAATAGAAATTGGTTTACTAATTACAAATGCATAGATAATAGTAAAGTCCAGTTAGGGAACAACACAAAGTGCGATGTTGTAGGTGTTGGCAATATTAGAGTCAAAATACATGATGGTATCATGAGAACATTGATTGGAGTAAGGCACGTTCCAAAGTTGAAGAAAAACTTAATTTCTTGGAATACCCTAGATTTAGCTAGATGTCAGTATGCTTCATAATGTAGAGTTTTGAAAGTTATTTGAGGTACATTGGTGATAATGAAAGGAATCAAGCTCAGTGGCCTATATGAGCTTCAAGGTGAAATAATGACAAATTTCACCCTAGAGACGTTGGATGCATTTCTTCGAGAGTATGAATTGTAGCATATCCATTTGGGACACATTAGCGAGAGAAGCCTGGATATTTTAAATGAAAGAAAACTGCAAAGTGGTTATGTTGCTAATGAACTAAATATATGCAGGTGCTATGATTTAGATCAATGGTGGAAAGTGCACTTTAGTATAACTCTCTTTGGTCATGCGGAATCACTCGCGAACCGACTACGTACTTCCATCAAATCGATTTATATCCATTTACTAATTGACTTATAATAGTGTAGTATTGACCTTTGTTGATCCTTATGGTCGAGCAGTCAATCCTTGATCAAATTCTCTGATCTTTCGTGTTTTAATCATTTACGGCTTTACCCAATAGATTAGTTAACTCATGAGTGATCAATTCAAAGTAAAATAACCATAAGTGTGTCAATGATATAACAATTTCATATATTTCAAAATATGGCCAAATTTCGAGACATCGCAACATTTGTGGCAGCCTGTCATTACAACCAATCTCCTACTGCAATGACAGCCTTCTACCATGATGACAACCTCCTACATGTAGCTTGTATTCTAGGCACGACAACCCATGATAAGTAAGCAACCAAGTCAATGTTAACTAGATCTCTCTTCAGTACATTGAATTGCAATGACGTTTTTTGACTAATTTTTTTTATCTAAACTGAAGTTGACTTCTATGCACCTGGAGTTTGAGAGGGATGTTAGAAACAATTAAATATCCAATGTTAGAGTTAATTAGGATATATCTCTTGATTTTTTTAATTTATCTTAGGATTGTGTATATTTTTCCCTTTGATCGTGCATATCTTTGATTGATATGTTATCCTCGATAATCATCTAAATAGTTTATAAATAGGCTCACTGCTCTTCTTTTATACACATCAAATATACTGAAACTTCACAATTCTCTATTCCGCTTGTTTCTTATCTTTTTTAGATTTTCTAACCGTTTTTCTTTATCAAAGTAAAATAGTAAAATATGATCTCTTGCATATGAGAACCTTTTTTTCTTTTGCCTTTTGTTCTGATGAGTTGCAAGAAGAAGAACCGAAGAACCGTTTTAGTATAAGCCTTGGTGCAATTTACTTAGAGAGGGAGATGATGTATGTACTTTTCAACAGTTAGACTTCATGGGAATAAATAAGCACACGCATGACCTGAACCTATTGGCTGGCGAGAGGAAACTAGGTCCGGCGGATGGTATGAAACCCAACAACAGCGGAAATATTAAGCTCGGCTTCATCGCAACCTAGCCCATGGGCATCGGTCACCGCGGCAGTGAGGTTGGAACACGAGAGGCAATAAAATATTGCATCATCTTTAAATCGTGTCGATCAAGCCTATTTGAAACATTAGTTTTGAGTATTGCCAGACGACCCATTTCATTAATGGTCGAAATAGTTTTGGTACAATTCATGTAATAACATCATGAAAGAGACAGAAGCGAGATCGGATCCCATTAAAATGGATAAATAAACGATTATCTTATTCCAAGAAAAGACTAGTTCTACGGTGGGGTGCATCAGCATCCAAATCGATACCATCGCGCGCAGGTTATTATGACGGAATATTAAACGAAACTAAACGGAAGCATGAATGACCAAACGCGAATCGCCCGGCGACAGTAAATGTCTTCATCAGGTCTCCCCCAAAACGGACTGAAAGCGAAGAAGAATCAACAAGGTGGCATGTCGGGTGGCGGCGACAGCAAGTGGGTGCTCGGGGGAACTCCTTTTACTCACGATGAACGCCGTGTCCATGCCCCCACGTCAGGTGCCGCTCTATGTGGCAGTGCATGAACCACACTCCTGCCCATTTTTGTCACAATCAGTACCAGTAATTTTCTATCTACGCAATAGATATCTGTATAAATGGCTTTGTATGACATTAATTTAAGCGTAGGTTAAAAGACACAAGCACAGAAAAGGATATAGGGCCAAGATAATACCACTAGATATTAACACAAATAAAGCGTCTATGTCAAACATTAGTTCAAACTCACCAGGATTGTCCGCCCTAAATCTGATCGCAACCCACCCGTTCTTCGGCACCGCAATGGTGTTCTGCAAAGGTGGATCCACTAGATTATAATTCAAGGGATCCTTCTTGATGTCGAAGTTCCCAAGTCCCCAACCAATGACATAAAAGCTATATCCATGCAGATGCATCGGGTGATCGATTCCAACCTCCAATTTCGTCCCTTGGAAAACAAGCTCCACGGTTGAGTTATACTTCAGTACCTTCACCTCTGTCCCGTGTTACAAAATCGCACGTTGATTCTAGAAAAATAACGCTTGCAAACAATTCACCAAGCAGAATATAATAATAAAATAACAGAATTAGAAGAACACACCAGAAAATTTATTAACGAAATTCACCCAAACCTAGGCTATATCTCTGCACAAAGACACTCTGTGAATCCACTAGACTTCGAAAAAAGTTGGAATACAATGATGATCTTCTCTAAAAATCAGGGCACAAAGAGATTGAGAACTCTCATAAAGGAAAAAAAAAAAACTCACTATTTTCTTCTCTCTTTTTGTTGCCTCTCTATTTTCTTTTTCAGCGTCTTTTTGGGTAATGTCTTGCCATCGCTAATATAAAGGTATCACTTTTAACCTAAAAGCAAATCTGATAGAAAAGACAAAAATGCCCCTAAAAGTATTTGGCTTCATCTATAACAATCTCCCACTTGAAGACAAATATACCCAAGCACCAAGCAACTTTGTATCCTTTTCTTCAAAAACTAGTGGTTGAAAAACTTGTGCCTCTGCGATACTCCTCATCAATCAACATAGAGTAATATCAATGGTAGTAGTACAGAAAATATGCTTCTCTCTATCTATTACCTTGGTCAACATGTCAGCTAGATTCTTCGAGCCATCAATTTTCTGTAACTTTAACTCATTATCTTTCAATGCTGACCTGATAAAGTGATAACACTTCTTGATATGTCTAGTCCTTAAGTGATAAGCAACATTCTTTGCTAAGTGCACTGCACTTTGACTATCACTCCACAGTGTACTGATTAGTTGTTTTCGATGTAGCTCCTCCATATAATCTTGTAACCACATGATTTCCTCAGAGGCTTTTGTGATCGCCACGTATTCTGCCTTTGTCGTCGATAAAGCCACTACTTTTTGTAGTTGAGATCCCCAACTTATTGTTGTATCTGTAACTGTAAAAACTTATCTAGTGGTACTTTTACCACTATCTCGATCACCCAAATGATCTGCATCTACATAACCCTACAACTCTAGAGATGTACCACCATAACAAAGTGAGTAATTAGAAGTACCTACTAGATATCTTAATATCCATTTCACTACTGTCACGCCTCGATCCTCCGAGCGCGTGCCCATCCCTTAGCGGTCAATTAAACAACGGCGTCTCAGGACACATCGCCGAACCATTCATTTTAATGCACGTGCAAAAGCGAATTACATATCCCCTGACAATAATAAACGTGAGATAGAAAAACAGGACAACAAATTTCAAATCAACACATTATTAAAAACCACAATCTGGTTTACAAACGGAGGCCAACTCTAAGGTCTAAGTACAGGAAGTCTATCTTCAAAAAGGACTTCTGAGCCACCCACGCTCCTGACCCTTCTACCTCAAGCTCTCGGGTTCTTCACCCTAGGGACCTGAAAATGTTATCCCACAACGGGGTGAGACGACGTCTCGGCAAGTTCACCCCCTAAGCTTCAACTAGGAATGACATACGCCCCAATGGCTACCTAAGAAAAAGCACAGATTAGAGGACTTACCTTTGCCTCAAGTCCTTCCTACAAGTCAGTACAATTCATACAATCATTCAATCATTTCAATTCAATCAAATCAAATTGAATTATCGATCAATCAATCCAATCGACTCCATACCATCAAGACCATCTCTCGGTCAATCTATTCAACCATCAATCAGTTGACTCATTCGACTCCATACCATCGATACCATCCATAAACTCTATCAATTCAAACACTGCCCACCTAAGCTGAATTGGATGGTCTAGCTCACCGAAGCTGATAGATATATTCATATATCATTGCTCACCAAAGCTGATGTTTAAATTGCTCATCGAAGCTGCTATATCAATTATTGCTCACCGAAGATGCTAGATAATCTTTGCTCACCGAAGTTGATATCTATAGTGCTCACCGAAGCTGCTAAAGTATTATTACTCACCAAAGCTGCTATAGATCTATATTAGTGTTAATGCTCCCCAAAGTTGAACAATGCTCACCTAAGCTGAACGACGATAAATTACTCCTGGCCAAGGATCTTGTGCTTTACACATCAATTCCTCAATTAAATATCCAATTTGGCCTAATTTCATCATGTAAAAATGTACCCGATAAAAATAATTATGCGTCGGTACACGGTCAGCCTAAACCAAAAAGATAATATCTTTATTTTAGAAAATCTCACTATTTATACAGTGTCTAAAAACATTTTTGGCGATATAAACCGACGCTCCGGTAATTTCAAATTAATTACTGAAATTAAACAATTTTGGGATAAATTCTCAAAATTACAATTCACACTCAATTTGTACAAAATTGCAGTCAATTAAATAAATCAATCACAACATTGCAATCAGCATAAAATTCCGGTCACCGATTATCCCGATCTAATTTCCAAAAAATAATAATCAAATAAATAATTACGGAAATTAATTGTTAAATACCAATAATGCACACTTAGGCCCGTAAAGCCTAATTAAATACCGATTCGTGTTCGGAAAATTCCCGAACCTCACTAAATAAATACTACTGCCTATTTACTTGCTAATTGCACTAATCTAACCACCTAACATGCATCAAGGATTAACTAAATCACTAATCCATTCTAACTAACCACCTAATCCTAGCTTAACTTAAACTAATCAACCCTTAAACATCATTAGCTCCCTAAGCGATGATTAGTGAGTAAAACTAACTGGATTCACACGAAAATCGGTCCATCGCGACGGCGACACGACAGTGACCGATAAACTCCGAAGCGGCGACACTAACAGGGGCCCGAACTAGGCCGAAATCGACCACGCAAAGCCCACGATCGAGCTGAGTTTCTGCTCATGGCTGGCCACAAGTTGGCTTAGTAGCTTGACTCGATTGAGATGCGGCTACAGCAGAACTACGAACACGACGTCGAGGGAAAGTGGCGCTCGGTTGCTTCGGTGGACTCGCTAAAGAAGCCGTGGACATGTGGAGACGGGGCAGCTGAATCGGTGGCGTCGCTGCCCAACAAGAAGGCAAGATGGGCTAATGAACTGCAAGTCGACGTCGGGGGAAAAATTTGCTAGATTGTTGACCGAGAGTGGTGGCATTGGCAACGTGTGGCAACAGTGAAGACCTGAGCTGCTCAGTGGGTTGCACGAGAAATGGAAACCGAAGCAAGGGGACTTCAGTGCAAAGGGCGTCCACAAAGAAGAAGAGGGGAGGGGGAAACGTGTCACGCCCGAACCTCGAGCGCCAACATCCCACTATTGTCATTCAAATGCGACATTCCCAGGTAGTGTCGCCGACCCCATTCATTTATTATTGTGCAAGCGGAACGTATTATAAAACCCCTGACAATAAAATACAGGATAGAAAAGCAGGAAACAATTTCACAACCAATCACTTACATAAACCAACGGAGTTACAAACGAAAGCCTACAGCCAAAAGTCTACAAAAGACCGACTCTTAAAAATGAACTGTCCTATGACCTACAAGTCGGACACGCTCTCCAATCCTTATGACTTCACCTCTGCAACTCCTCAAGGCCAACCAAAGCTATCTGGCCGCTCCGTCCACCGGGGACCTAAAATTTTAATCCCACAACCGGGATGAGAAGATGTCTCAGCAAGTTCAACCCCCTAAACCCCTATTAGAAAGAAAATACACCCCAAGTGGCCTAGCCACATCACACAGAAGACTTACCTCGCCTCAGCCTTCATCTACAGGTTAGCACAATTTATATAATTCAACCATGTACAATTATGTTAACCAAACAACCATGGCACAATCACGTCATCAGAACAATTCAACCACTTGGATCGTCTCAGCGATCAATCGACTTGGCCGATTACATGTCATTCTAGCAAATCAATCATTGCTCTCAATTACGGCCCTATAGGAAGGTTTAACAATCAGTAGCAATCACGGCCCCACTCGGCACGACCTTTAATTAGGTGGTCCATCACAGCCTCACTGGGCACGACCTCTAATAGGTGGTCAATCACGGCCTCACTGGGCACGACCTCTCATAGGTGGTCCATCATGGCCTCACTGGGCACGACCTCTCATAGGTGGTCCATCACGGCCTCACTGGGCACGACCTCTCATAGGTGGTTCATCACGGCCCTATTAGGCACGACCTCTCATAGGTGGTCCATCACAGCCTCACTGGGCACGACCTCTAATAGGTGGTCCATCACAGCCTCACTCGGCACGACCTCTAATAGGTGGTTAATCACGGCTAATCGCCCATCAATTTCCACACTTAGAATTTTATAAAGAATTCCTATTTATCACAATCAACACCCAATTTGCCACATCCATTCATCAAATTCAAATTCTAAATGCACAGCAACAATTAGCACGAAATTATGAGAATTTAGGGTCCCAAAATAATTTTCGAAATTTATTAAATAATTAAATTTATTCCGAAAATTAATTAAATAATAATATCCATATTTTTCACAATCCACACTCAATTTATAATATCCAATTATCAATTTCAAAATCTGAATACACAACGGCGATCGGCATGAAATTCGAGCAACCGGGGTCAAAAATAATTTTTCTGTTTTTTTTTTCTAAATGATAATATTTTAATAATTTCGGATTATAATATAATATTATAATTTCCAGAATTTCGAAGCAATTAAATAACTCAAAATTAAAATCCTATTATCTCCCATCAAGGTTTATTATTAAATAAACTCTCTTAGCCTTTAATTAAGCATACTTTAAATTAAACAAACATCTCAATCTAATTCACAATTAAATAAATTAAACTAACAACCTAAGCTTAATTAACTTAAGCTAAGCACACCTAAAGCATAATTAACCCTCTAAGCGAGGTTTAGTGAGCTAAACTCACCGGATTAGCGAGCCGAGCGGACCAAAACGACGAGGGCGACGCGAGGATCAACTTTCCTCAAGGCGGGCCGAGCATCCGGGCTCAGGAAGGCGGCCAAAATGGGCCAAACATGGGCTGCCATACCCATTTTTCTAGCCACTGATTTGGGGCCGAGAAGGGCGGATCCGGCGTCGGAACAGCCGAGGAGGACTGCTAGTGGCTCGGACGGGCGAGGCAGCGGCCAGGCGAGGCCTCACGGTGGCCGGAGGGAGCTCCGGCAGCTCCTGCGCGAGCTAAACAGCAGCTTGGGACGACGAGCTGGGCGAGAAGACCGCCAAGACGTGCGGCCAGCAGCGGCGTGCGAGGACGGCAATTCAACGGCGAGACGACACGGGCGAGGACGGCGACTCCGGCGAGCGACGGCTCCTGGCGGCGTCGGCTGCTGCTTTTGCTCGGCATCCTACCAGATCTGAGAGCTCGAGCAATGGACGGAGGGGGAGAAAGAAGGCGGAGCAGCACACACACGGGCAAGCGGAGCAGTGAAGGGAGGACAAACGGTAGCGGCGAAGCCTCTGGCGGACGAGCGTGCGAGCCGGCGAAGGGGCTACTTCGGTTTCTTCTCTGCATTTTCTGGTCTTCGCACCATGAAGATGGAGGAGAAAGGCAACGGGAGAGAGGGAGAAGAGAGAGAGGAGAGAGAAGGAGGGGGCCCTTTTTATTTTCTTTTTCTCTTTCTTTAATCCCACACAATGGCCCACCATGACATCATCAAGTGATGTCATACCCCACTATCTCCAAACTTCCCACAACCTTTTCCAATGGTTGCAATTTCATCTTCCGCCGGGCTCCAATTCTTGTACACTAATTTCTCCAATTCCATTCAATTCTCTTCCAATTGAGTCCAATTGAAGTTCATAAAATTAATCCAATGTCACCACACTTCAATTCACATCTTCACTTGTCCATAGAATCAACTTAAGTCCCAAAAGCGTGACCAAAGACAGGCCTACTAATTTCTCGAGCCAAATTAGCCATTTTCTGATTATTTTGCTGAAAAACTCGGCTTACATGAAAAATCTTCTGAAAATTAGTCAATGTTCCTAAAACGATTCGCGACACACCCAAACTTCCAATTTCTGAATTTGATCTCAATTCCACGGTTAATTTCACTTTGGCACGATACTAGCGCGACCCAACCTACCAGGTAGCCTATAGGAATTTTCATGCATTTGACCCGTGGTTGATCATCTCAAGCCACAATGTACATCTTTGAAACATTGGCGACTTTCGGTTGTCGGGGTAATCTCAAGGTTTCAAATACGAACACAGGGTACCCAATCGATAGAAAAGTCGGTTCAGTGCCGATCGACATGAATTGTGCGATCTGGTGGAATCACCCACACCTGATCACATACCTCTGTCGAGTCAACCTTTCTCCGATCTCTAATCGATTTTAATTGTGTCGTAATGACCCTTGCAGACTAGCTCGGTCGAAAGGTCGCTTCCTGGTCAAATTCTCGAGTTTGATGCATTAGAAATTCTTAACAACTTCACCCGATAGACTAGTTTCCACATGAGTGGCCAACTCAAGGAAAAAAACTATATGTGTGCCAACGAAATGCCCGTCTCAATTTATTGAAAATAAAATCGGAAAATTGGGATGTCACAAAACGCGTGAGAAAAAAAAATAAAAGAGAAAGGGAAGAGATAGAAATGTGTCGGCAGAGAGACGGGGAAAGGATAAGAGAGAAAGGGTCAATGGTCAAAGAGGGAAAAAGGAAAATGAAGATTAGTGCAGGGGCTATTAGCTAAGGGAAGACGCGCGAGAAGGAAAGGAGAATGGCGTGGGCATGAGAGGTCCGGTGGAGGGGAGGGAAAAGATAATTAAAACACCATTATTTTTTGCTCAACTTCACACAACAATATCAATTGGTCATCCAAGGCCAATTTTCACACCAAGTTGTCCCAATTGAAGTCCAAATAAGGATCAAAACGCGACAGTCCCTCAAGCCTACGAGTTTCCCTCAATTCCAAATTCTAATTACTCTTTCCCCGGAATCCGATTTCGTAACAAATCTCTCCAATTGATGTCCAATTTTGTTGAAGAAACATCCCAAATAATTTCTTTTCACCAAGTAGCTCACATTGAAGGCCAAAATCTCTTCAAATTGGCCAATCCGAATTTCCACTCGTTTTTCAAATCGTCCAATTCGATTTTCCGTAAAAATCACGAACTCGCCGAAAATTCCTCGAAAGATGAGTCGACATTCCTAAAATTAATCGTGACATGAAAGAACTTTCAATTTCTGAAATTGGGTTCAAATTCGCAGTTAATTTCAATCTGGCACGATTTTAGCGTAACATAACCCATCGAGTAGCTCTTAGGAATTTTTGGTACAATTGACCCGTGGTCGATTTTTTTCGTGCCACAACACACCTCTTCGACACATTGGCGACTCTCGGTTGTCGTGAAAATCTCAAGGTTTCAAATACGGACACAGGGCGCCAAAACGACAGAAAAATCAGTCTAGTGCCAATCGACGAGAATTTTGCAAATTAGTGGAATCACCCACGTTTAGCCACACATCTCAGTCGAACCAACCTATCTCTGATATCCAATAGGTTTTTGACGTGCCGTAATAACCCTTGCAGACCAACACAGTCGAGCAGTCGATTCCTAGTCAAATTCTCAAGCCTATTGCGTTAAAATCCCGTAATGGCTTCACTTGATAGGCCAGTTATCTCGTGAGTGGCCATCTCAGAGAAAAACACTAGTCGCATCGATGAAAGCCCCGATTCATTCAATTGAAAACAGAACTGAATTTTCAAGATGTCACAACTCTTTCCCTCTTATAAAAATTTCGTCCTTGAAATTTAAACATTTACCAACTTGAACGAAAGGTGAGGGTATCGTCGTCTCATCAAGTCTTCACTTTCCCCGGTTGCTTCTTCAATCCCATTATGTTGCCAAACCACTTTGACCAAGGGGACCATCTTGGTATACAAAATCTATTCTTTCCGAACCATAATCTTAACCGAGCTTTCCATGTGCGACACTCTGTCGTCCACGTCTAATTCTTCAAGACTCAGCACATGGGTCGAGTCAGGCTCATACGTCCTCAACATCGACACGTGAAAGGCATTATGCACTCACGCCAACCTCGGCGGCAATGCAAGACCATACGCTAGGATCCTGATTCCTTCCAAAATCTCAAAAGGACCTACGTACCTCGATCTCAGCTTTCCTTGCTTGCCAAAGTGCGAAGTACTCATCATTGGTGACACCTTCAGAAAGATGCAATCACCAACTTGAAATTCCGGCCTTCAACGCTTAACAAGACAACTTTCCTGGCGACCCTAAGCGGTCCTTAATCTGTCTCTGATCACGGCAACTACAATCACTAACTGCTTAACTGACTTTGGGCTGTGATCTTTCATCATCTAACTTCCTTCCCACAAACTGAAGTTCTGTACACTCTGGTATGCAATGCCTCAAAAGGAACCATCTGACTATTCTGCTGAAACTAGGAACCTCGGGTTTAGATCTGATATAAATTTGTCACTAGCACTCCATGCAAACAAACTATTTGGTGCACATACACTTCTGCATATCTATTCAAATCGAGGTCCTTTCGTACTGTGATGAAGTGAGTCAACTTCATCCACCTATCGACCACTATCCAAAATGGAATCATTACCCATCTGATTTCTTAATAAGCCCGTCACAAGGTCCATCGTGATGTGCACTCATTTCCACTCTGGGGTCTCGAGAGGTTACAAGAGTCCTCTCGGCTCACAAAGTTGTGCCTTCACTCGCTAACACGTCGGACACTTAGTGACATGATTGGTGATATCCATCATCATACCAAACCACCAATAGTGTTGACACAAATTCCGAAACACCTTTATACTGCCAGGATGAATGCTACAACTACTACAATGAGTTTCTAACAAGATCTCTTTCCTGAGTGTTACATCGTCAAGTACACATAATCATCCTCGGAGCTTCAATGTTCCGCCTTTAGAAATCTGAAAGTCAGCCTTTCTCTTATCGGTGTTTTTTGCAGGATCTTCTGAATCTCTGGGTCTATCCACTGAAGTTCCTTGATTCTAATTTAAGCATCTGGTTCAATTCTGAGGGTGGCTATAAGATTTGGAAGGTAGTCTACCTCAAATTTGAAAACCGAATCTCGAACTTTCTCAAGTAAGGTCCATTCTTTAACTAGTATATACACAACTAAAAACTCCTAACTCAGCGCCTCTGTGACTTAATTCGTCTTTCCAGGGTAATATGAGTTATTACAATCACAGTTCTTCCGAAGTTCTAATTCACAACGCTGTCTTATATTCAACTCCTTCTAAGAGAATAAATACTTGAGACTTTAATGGTCAATGAAGATCTGGAATCTTTCCCCACACAAATAATGTGTGACATCCTGAATTTTCAGATTTCGTTTTCGATTATATAAATCGGACCTTTCATCGACACGCTGATAGTGCTATTCTCTAAGCTAGACTATCTAGGAAGCAATTAAGGAATCTAAATGCAATGGATTCGAGAATTCGACCAGAAATCAACTGCTCGACCATGCTAATCTGTAAGGGTCATTACGGCACTATAAGAAATCGATCAGAGACCGGAGATAGGTCGATTTGACTGAGATATGTGATCAGAGTATGGGTGATTCCACCTGATTGCAAAATACTCGTTGATCGGCACTAGACCGATTTTTCTATCGTTTTGGTACTCGTGCCCGTATTTGAAACATTGAGATTTTCATGACAACTGAGAGTCGTCAATGTGTCGGAGATGTATATTGCGACCCGAGATAAATCAATCATGGGTCAATTGCACCAAAAATTCCTAAAAGTCACCCGATAAACTAAGTCACACTAAAATCGCATAGGATTGAAATTAACCGCGAAATTGAACCCAATTTCAGAAATTGAAAGTTCTATTGTGTCACGATCTATTTTAGGACCGACGTCTCATCCTTCGAAGATTTTTCAGAATTTCCGAAATTTTTACGGAAAATCGCTTCGGACGTTGCGGAAAAATAGTGGGAATTCGGATGGCCAAAATAAAGGAAATTTGGATTTCCAAACCAAGCCTTTGAGTGCTGGGGACTTGCAAAAATTGTACAGGATTTTTCTTCATCGAAATTGGACCTCAATATGGAAATTTAGTGAAGACATTGAAGCTAAATTAGTGAAATTCGGAATTTTGGAAGGGATTACAAGTATGGCTTCAATTTGGATTAAATGGTGGATTTAATCAGCTAGAAAGTATTGGGGGGACAAGAAGGATAATCATGTGGAATAAGGGAGACGAAGCATTGATTAAATTGGGAGACTATCTTGGACTTTTCCTCCCCTTTCATTCGGCTTCTTCATCACGCTTGCTGCCTCCTCCATCCTCTTCGAGCGGACGCTTCCACGAAGCCAGCTACTCTTGCTTTTCTTTCATTGTTCCTTCGGCCGACAGTTTCTCATTTCTGCCCCCATCTCTCGATCGCCAGCGGACTGCTTCCTCTGCCGTGCGTCTTCCCCCACGACCGAAGCCCACCGAGTTCTCACTCCACTGCTTCTGCCAGCCATCTTCGTTTGTCTCCTTGGTCAACAGCCCACTCCACCGAAGCTTTCGTTTGACCGCATACCCTCACGCCAGCAAAGCCCAAAGATTTCTCACCAAAGCTGCTCTTCGTCCGCGCGTCTCCAACGGCTGCAAGCTGCACGAAGCCACGCCAGCCCACGTCTTGGTCAACTCGGCGATCCCTCAGCGGTTTGTTGACCCAGCAACTCCCTTCGTGCGCCACTTGCCTCCACCAGCTGACTCCTTGCCGCGCCACCTTCGTCCACGACATCATCCCATCGAAGCTGCTTCGCTTCTTCCTTCTGCCAGCTCCGTTCCAGCACTCATTTCCTCAAGTACACGAAGCCAGCAAACTTCACGGCCCAGCGAGCTCCAGTCCGTTTGAAGTCCACGGGCCCAACATCTCCATGAATTTCGGGCCCAGCAAAGTCCATGAACAGCCCATAAATTGAGTCTTCAGCCCAATCCAAAAAAGCCCATCAAGTGAACCGAGCTGTGAGCTCTTCAGCCCGTGGGTCCAGCCCAACTAATCTCAGCTTTGGCTCGCCAAAGTTGGGCTAGACCCGCAAACCCGAGTTTTGGCCGCCGTCGCGGTGTTCCATTCTTCGCATTAAACAAGTGAGTTTAACTCACTAATCCTTGCTTAGTGGGTTAATGATGCTTAGGACTAATTAGATTAAGTTAAGTATGGTTAGGTGGTTAGTTAGATTAGATTAGTGAAATTTAATTACTCACCAATGCATGTTAAGTGGATAGTTAGTGCAACTAGCCAGTAAATAGACTCTAGTATTTATTTAACAAGTCTCGAAAATTTTCCAGGCCCATTCCGGCATATAAGTAGGCATTATGGGCCTAAGTATGCATGTATTGTATTTATTTAATATTTTCCGTAATTAATTAATTATTTATTTATTTATTTATTTATTTATTTATTTTAGGATTGCTGAAAATAGTGGGAGGTTCAAAAGTGAAAACCTTGTATTTTAGCTAAGACCGGCCATGTACCCACACACATGTATCTTTATCAAGAATGATAAAAATGGTAAAATTGATTGTGTCTTTGGAACAAAAATACTATAACGGCTCGATAATTCGTATGTCATCTGGAGAATGGATGTTATACTATTACAGCTCAATGACTCTCATGTCATCTTGAAAAGGAATTGCTTGTATATCGGCTCGATGACTCTATATGTCATCTTGGAGGTAGGATGATATGACCCAAGGGTGTGCTATAACGACTCGATGACTCTATATGTCGTCTTGGAAATAGAACATTATGCATAGGTATGTTATAACGGCTCGATAACTATATATGTCATCTCGGAGATAGAACGTTATGCATACCCACTCGATGACTCTATATGTCATCTGGAGAATGAATAGTATGTTATAGTGGCTCAGTGACTTAGTGTGTCATCTCGAAGAATGATATTATAATATATTGGCTCGGTAACTTGGTAGTATCTTGGAGAATGGATCGTATTGAATGGAATAACCGAGGAACGGTCTGATTGACATGTAATCAACTAAGTCGATTGATTGATGTTTTAATCTGTGGTGATTGGTTGGGTGCTTATTAGAACTGTGTTGAATTGCAGGTGGAATCTGAAACCAAGGTAAGTCCTCTAACTCATGTTGTGCACAAGCTGCCCTTAGGGCGTATTGGCTTCTTAATTGAGTATTAGGAGATAGAACTCACTAAAACATTATCTCACTGGTTATTGTATAACCATTTTCAAGTCCATAAATGGTGTTGGTGAAGGACCAGGAGCCGGAGTTCGTGAGGTGAAGCCCGAAGAATTGGTGACCATGTCCGACTAGCTAGTCGTAGAACAATTTTCTTTTGTTAGGAGCCGATTCCTTTTGTAAACCTTGTGTATACACCTGTGTGTTTATAAAAATGTATTTTGTGAAAAAATTGGTCCTCCTTTTCTATCCCCTTGTTTTATTGTCTGGGATTTTATATCTGCTTCCGCATGCGCATTTAAAATAAAAGGGTTAGCAATGCGTCCTGGGGCGTCGCTATTAATTGACTAGGTAAGGGATGGGTGCGTGCTCGAGGATCGAGGCGTGACATAATGTCTCTAAATCTTCAGAGAAAAAATTATTGATGCGAGTTCCAAGTCATGTGTCAGGTAGTTCAGCTCATGAGGTCTCAACTGACGGGAGGTGTATGCAACAATCCTACCATGTTGCATCAGTGCACAACCCAACCTCTGAATGACACATCATTGTAGATCTCATGTCCTCCAGGACCAGATGGTATAGTCAGCACCGGGGTGGTAGTCAACTTCTACTTAAGCTCTTGGAAACCACGCTCGCACTTGTCTCTCCACACAATTTTCTCCTCCTTCAATTGTCGAGTTAACAGCTATGCCAACATTGAAAATCTTCCTACAAACCCTCTATAGTAACCTGTCCAACCCAAAAATTTTCTGATCTTTGACATTGATGTCGATCTTGGTCCACTGATAACTGCTTCTATCTTGAACGGGTCCACAAAGATTCCTTCACCTAAAATCAAATGACCTAGAAACGCTACCCTAGTCCACCAAAACTCGTACTTGTTATACTTAGCGTACAATCCATGCATTCTCAGAATCTGAAGTACTATTCTCATATGACCCTTGTGCTCCTCAGCACTTCCTCGAATATACCAAAATATCATTGATAGACGATCACAAACTGACCTAGATATTCTTTGAATACTCAGTTTGTCAAATCCATGACAGCAGCTGGAGCGTTTGTCAAACCAATGGCATTACAATACTCTCATAAAGACCGTCTCGATTACTAAACACCGAATTCGATATGTCCTTATTTCTGATCCTCAACTAATGATGCCCCATTCCCAAGCCGACCTTTGAAAATATCAACACTCTTTGTAATTGACCACATAATTCGCCGATTTTCAGCAATGAACACTTGTTCTTGATCGTCACTTGATCGGGTTGACGATAGTCAATGTATGGGTGTAATGAACCATCTTTCTTTTTCACAAACGAAACCGGTGCTCTCCAAGGTGATGCACTGGTGCGTATAAATTCCTTATCCAATAAATCTTGCATCTGCACCATCAGTTCTTTCGATTTAAACAACAACATACAGTAGGGAGCCTTAAAGAGTGGCTCTATCCCGAGTGTTAATTCAATTGCAAATTCTATCTCTTTCTCTGATGACGGACCTGATAATTCTTTTGGGAACATCTTAGAAAATTTATGCACCACGGCGACGTTCTCCACATTCGGTTCCTCAACTGTCGCATCCATTATAGTTGCCAAATAAATATTGGCAACCTACCTCCAAAACCCAGTCGTCTTCAGTGACGAAATAATAGGGATCGAAGGTCCTTTTCGACTCTCAACAATGCAAAAATTTCATATGCAACTGTTCAAACTGCATTATATCACTATCACAATTCATTACAACAAAGCTCCTCGAGCCAAACCTTTTTATATAACATTAAAGTTACACATAAGCAACTCAGTCTAGTACAACTCTAGTCAGACATGCTTCTTTCTAATACTTTATTACAACCACGGAAGTTCTACAACCTTCACTCAAAATCTTGCTGCGCTACTCTGATAAAAACACCTCAAAGACATTATTCCCCTGATCGATGCATGGTCAGTCCATTCATGCTCCTCTCGTCCTCCTAGTGGCGCCCTATTTGCAGTAGCAATGCTCATGTTCTCATGGACCTACGCGGGCAATTCCTCGCCTGATGGTAGTGCTGGCCACATTCAAAGCACGCTCCCGATACACTTGGACACTGGGCTGACCCATGCTTTCTTCCACAACCTTGGCACACATTCGATGAGTCCTCCGACTCCTGTCGAGTGACAGCCTACACCCTTCCATGCACTAGAGGCCTAATCCAAGTACCCCATTGAACATCTTGCAGTGCATTCCCTCTATTCTGATCAATCAGCGGTGGCGGCGACAGCTGCTGCGATTCCACCTACCTACACAAACAGTTTCTAGCCAAGTGACCCTGCTAACCACACTTAAAACAAGCACCTGTCCTAGAATGACACGAGGTTGGTCCACACCGTCTTCCACAGAAGTGACACATGACATCCTGGTTCGACGCTGACTTCCCAATTGTATTCCTTCGATTAGGATGAATAGGGTGATTTCCTTTAATCATTGGCTTCTTTCCAAACCGATTTCCATTTCTGTCTGAATTGATCTGTGACCTAAATGTGGCGGCTTGCTCCCTGATCACAACTCTAGATTGGGCCTCAACAGGTGCGGCAACAACAACAGTTACGGCACTGGCAGCGGTAGTTACAGTGGCAACAACAGCGACTCGGTCCTGAGCTTGCTGACCCAACAAGTTCCCAAGGTTCAATAGCACCTGAACAATCCCATCGAACCTAGGATCGCTTGGTGATGGTACACTAGTACCGTCCTACGACAGTACTCTCTCACTTGTGCTGGCCTAAGCCGGCGTTCTACCTCGACCACAACCTCCTTGGGCACCGACCCTCGTTGGCATCCTACCCCGAGCAACAGGTCTAACAATACGCCTCCTAGGAGTCCTTTGCTCCTAATCACTCATTCTACAGGATCTTTATAGAAACCTATTTTCTAATTCCAATACCATATTAGAATTTGAGTGACCCACATCAAACAAGTTACCAATCAACAATCAATCACATGCACCAGTACGATTAAAAGTGGCTTTTCCTACTAACTATCTCATGACTCATCACACCTTATCACTCCAAACACAACCCTACTCTAATACCACTAAACGAGGATGTCACGCCCCGATCCTCCGAGCGCATGCCCATCCCACAGCGGTAGATTACATAATGACGTCCTAGGACGTACCGCCGACCCATTCATTTTAATGCACATGCGAAAGTGAATTACTAATCCCCTAACAATAACAAAGGTGGGATAGAAAAGCAGGATAACAAATTTCAAATCAACACATTATTAAAACCCACAATCTGGTTTACAAACAGAGGCCAACTCTAGGGTCTAAGTATAGGAAGTCTATCTTCAAAAAGGACTTCCGAGCCATCTACGCTCCTGACCCTTCCGCCTCAAGCTCCTGGGTTCTTCACCCTAGGGACCTGAAAATGTTATCCCACAACGGGGTGAGACGACGTCTCAATAAGTTCACCCCCTAAGCTCCGACTACAAAGGAAATACGCCTCAAGAGCTACCTAAACACAAGCACGGGTCAGAGGACTTACCTTTGCCTCAGTTCTTTCCTATAAGTTAGTACAATTCATACAATCATTCAATCATTTCAATTCAATCAAATCAAATTGAGTTATCGATCAATCGATCCGATCGACTCCATACCATCAAGACCATCTCTCAGTCAATCCATTCAACCATCAATTAGTCAACTCATTCGACTCCATACCATCGGTGCCATCCATAAACTCTATCAATTCGAACATTGCCCACCCAAGCTGAATTAGATGGTCTAGCTCACCAAAGCTGATAGATATATTCATATATCATTGCTCACCAAAGCTGATGTCTAAATTGCTCACCGAAGCTGCTAGATAATCTTTGCTCACCGAAGCTGATATCTATAATGCTCACCGAAGCTGCTAAAGGATTATTGCTCATCGAAGCTGCTATAAATCTATATTGGTGTTAATGCTCCTCGAAGCTAATCAATGCTCACCTAAGCTAAACAACGATAAATTACTCCTGGGCAAGGATCTTGTACTTTGCACATCAATTCCTCAATTAAATATCCAACTTGGCCTAATTTCATCGTGTAAAAATGCACCCGATAAAAATATCGTGCGTGGGTACACGGTTGGCTTTGAGCCAAAAATATAATATCTTTATTTTATAAAATCCCAATATTTATACAATGTATGAAAACATTTTGGCATTGTAAACCGACGCTCCGGTAATTTCTAATTAATTACTGAAATTAAACAATTTTGAGATAAATTCCCAAAATTACAATTCACACTCAATTTGTACAAAATAGTAGTCAATTAAATAAATCAATCACACCATTGCAATCAGCATAAAATTCCGGTCACCGATTATCCGGGTCTAATTTTTGAAAAATAATAATTAATTAAATAATTACAGAAATTAATTATTAAATACCAATAATGCACACTTAGGCCCATAAAGCCTAATTAAATACCAATTCGTGTTTGGAAAATTCCCGAACCTCACTAAATAAAGACTACCGCCTATTTACTAGCTAATTGCACTAATCTAACCACCTAACATGCATCAAGGATTAACTAAATCACTAATCCATTCTAACTAACCACCTAATCCTAGCTTAACTTAAACTAATCAACCATTAAACATCATTAGCTCCCTAAGCAATGATTAGTGAGTAAAACTAACTGGATTCACGCGAAAACCGGTCCATCCCGACAGCGACACGACAACAACCGATAAACTCTGAAGCGGTGACACCAACAGGAGCCCGAACTAGGCCGAAATCGACCACGCAAAGCCCACGATCGAGCTAAGTTTCTGCTCACGGTTGGCCACGAGTTGGCTTAGCGGCTTGACTCGGTTGAGATGCGGCTATGGCAGAACTACGAACACGACGTCGAGGGAAAGTGGTGCTCGGTTGCTTCAGTGGACTCACTAAAGAAGCCGTGGACATGTGGAGATGGGGCAGCTGAATCGATGGCGTCGCTGCCCAACAAGAAGGCAAGATGGGCTAACGAGCTGCAAGTCGGCGTCGGGGGAAGAATTTGCTAGATTGTTGACCGAGAGTGGTGGCGTTTGCAACATGTGGCAACAGTGAAGACCTGAGCTGCTCAGTGGGTTGCACGAGAAATGGAAACCGAAGCAAGGGGACTTCAGTGCAGGGGGCGTCCACGAAGAAGAAGAGGGGAGGGGGAAAACGCGTGAGAAAAAAATAAAAGAGAAAGGGAAGAGATAGAAATGTGTCGGCAAAGGGAGGGGAAAGGATAAGAGAGAGAGGGTCAATGGTCAAAGAGGGAAAAAGGAAAATGAAGATTAGTGCAGGGGCTATTGGCTAAGGGAAGACGCGCGAGAAGGAGAGGAGAATGGGGTGGGCGTGAGAGGTCCGGTGGAGGGGAGGGAAAAGATAATTGAAACACCATTATTTTTGGCTCAACTTCACACAACAATATCAATTGGTCATCCAATGCCAATTTTCACACCAACTTGTCCCAATTGAAGTCCAAATAAGGATCAAAATGCGACAGTCCTCGAGCCTACAAGTTTCCCTCAATTCCGAATTCTAATTACTCTTTCCCCGGAATCCGATTTCGTAACAAATCTCTCCGATTGATGTCCAATTTTGTTGAAGAAAAAGCCCACGCGATTTCTTTTCACCAAGTAGCTCACATTGAAGGCCAAAATCCCTTCAAATTGGCCAATCCGAATTTCCGTTCGTTTTCCGAATCGTCCAATTCGATTTTCCGTAAAAATCACGAACTCACTGAAAATTCCTTGAAAGATGAGACGACGTTCCTAAAATTAATCGTGACATGACAGAACTTTCAATTTCTGAAATCGGGTTCAAATTCGCGGTTAATTTCAATATGGCGTCATTTTAACGTGACCTAACCTACCAAGCAGCTTTTAAAAAATTTGGTGCAATTGACCTATGGTCGATTTTCTTCGAGCCACAACATACCTCTTCAACACATTGGCGATTCTCGGTGGTCATGAAGATCTCAAGGTTTTAAATATGAACACAAGGCGCCAAAACAACAGAAAAATCAATCTAGTGCCGATCGATGAAAATTTTGCAAATTAGTGTAATCACCCACTTTTAGCCACACATCTTAGTTGAACCGACCTATCTCCGATCTCTGATAGGTTTTCAACTGTGCCATAATGACCCTTGCAGACCAGCACGGTCAAGCAACCGATTCTTGGTCGAATTCTTAAGCCTATTGCGTTAAAATCCCTTAACAGCTTCACCTGATAGGCTAGTTATCTCATGAATAGCCATCTCAGAGAAAAACACTATAGTCGCATCGATGAAAGGTCTTATTCATTTAATTGAAAACATAACCGAATTTTCAAGATGTCACAACTACATTCCAATGCTCTTTGCCCGGGTTCTGCATATATCAACTCACAACTCCCACTGCATGTGCAATGTCTGGTCTCGTGCTCACCATGGCATACATCAAACTCCTCACTGTTGATTCATATGGAACTACTGTCATCTCATCTTTTAAAGCCTAAATGCTCAGACACATATCCTTGGAAAGTTTGAAGTGACTCGCTAAAGGAGTTGCAACCGATTTTGCCTTGTCCATGTCAAATCTCTTTAACACCTTGTTCACATAATCTTCCTACAATAGCCATAATTTCTTATTTTTCCTGTCCCTGATGATTTTCATGCCTAAAATATTCTTAGCCTCTCCCAAGTCTTTCATAGCAAACTGTGATGATAACATCTTCTTCACTTCTATGATTCTCTTCATATTGGAACTAGCCATAAGCATGTCGTCCACATATAAAGAGAGATACACAATGTCACCATCATCATACTTCCAAAAATAAACGCAGTGATCAGACTCACAGTGTGCAAATCCTTTTTCTTTCATGAAACCATCAAATTTTAGGTACCATTGCCGCAGAGCTTGTTTCAAGTCATATAAGCTTTTCTTCAAGCGACATACCATGTGCTCCTTACCTTTGACTTCAAAACCCTTAAGTTGTGCCATGTATAGTTCTTCATCTAAGTCACTATATAAAAACGTTGTTTTTACGTCTACCTGCTCAAGATAAAGATCCTTCATTGCAACTATACTCAACAGAACTCTAATTGATGTCATTTTCACTATAGATGAAAATATCTCAAAATAGTCAATCCCTTCTTTTTGAGAAAAGCCCTTGACTACAAGTCTCTTTGTATCTAATACTACCATCTGCTTCATTCTTAATCATGTACACCCATTTGTTTAATAAAGCTTTTTTACCTGTAGGCAACTTGGTCAACTCCCAAGTTTTGTTCTAAAGTAACGAGCTTGTCTCATCTTTCATAGCACACTCCCACTGCAAGTGAGACGTGTATACCTTTGCCCCATCGTAAGTCTTCAGTTCTCTTGAATCTTTATATAAGACATGGCTTAGAACAACATTAGTTGATTGATCAAAAATTACCTTTGGCGTTCTCACACATGTAGACCTCCTCAATACAAGTACTTCAGGGTTGTTAGTTTGCTCCGAATCACTGTGTTCGTCTTGAACTACCTCCTCACTGATAATAAGCTCATCTTGAACCTCTCTTTCTAGTGCACTTTGATCTACTAGAAACATCTTCACAAGCATTATGTCTAATTCAACATAATCTGGTTCTACTACCTTCTCATGCTTTGTCTGACGATCCTTGTACATCTTTTCTTCATGGAATACCACATTCCGACTGCGGATGACTTTGTTATTCTCATAATCCCAAAGCCTATAGCCATACTTGTCGCCACCGTATCCGATAAAGATGCACTTCTAGGACTTAGCATCAAGATTTTTCCTATCCTCCCTGTCAATCAAAACATATGTAATACAACCAAACACATTTATATGTGAATAATTAATCTTTTTACCTGACCACTGTTCTTGTAGTATTTCTCCATCTAACGCACTAGATGGACTTCTGTTAATAAGATAATAGCCACATCAACTGTGGCAACCCATAAGTGTAGTGGGAGACCCGAGTGTAGCCTCATGCTTCTCGCACATTTTAGAATAGTCATGCTCATCATTTCAGCTACACCGTTCTCTTGAGGAGTTCTAGAAACAGTCTTTAACCCATGTATGCCTTCTTAACTCAAATATTCTGCAAATTCCTTACTCGTGCATTCACCACCATTTTCAGACTTCAAAGGTTTAATCTGATAACCTGTCTCTTTTTCTACCATAGTCTTCCACATTTTGAACATCCTGAATCCTTCTGACTTTTCTCTAAGAGTATAGACCCAAGTCTTCCTTGTCGCATCATCAATGAAGGTGACAAAATATCTCTTACCACCATAAGAGAGTTTCTGAACAAGTCCCCATACATTAGTATGAACCAACTCTAACTTCTGGCTTTTATTTTGTAGCACATTCAATTGAAAACTAACAACATTTTGTTTTCCATAAATGCAACTCTCACAAAAATCTAACTCAACTTTTTGCAAACCTAGAAATAATTTCTTCAAGTGTAACTGCTTTACACATTTTTCACCAAGATATCCCAAACGATAATGCCAAAGAGTAGACAAATTACCTTTAGCCATTGTAGTTGCAACCATATCACTGATATTGTCTCTTTGGAAAAGGTAAAGTGTACTCGTACGCTTTCCTTTTGCTACTACTCTTACCCCTAAGGTTATCTTCTACTCTCCACATCCAAAGGTTGTTACAAAACCTTCTTGGTCAAGTTTACTAGTTGAAATCAGATTTTTCTTTAATTCTGGAATATGTCTAGTTTAACGCAAAACTAGACGTCCTCCACCTGGGATGTTCAAAGTCATAGTTCCTTTCCCAACAATGGGACACATGTAGCCGTTTCCCACAACCACTTGTCCGAAATCTCCATTGGCATAATCATCAAATATATCTCTTTGCGAGGTGTAATGAAAAGAAGCAACGGAATTAATAAATCATTTATCTGTCATCAAATAAAACCCTGCAGACAAACACAAGTTATCTAGCAAAGATTCTTCACTAACCACATTAGCTTCTTGATTCTCATTTTGTTGCTTCTTTTTGTAGGCTTCACACCGAAACCTCCGATGTCCGGTTTGGTGACAAAACCAACACTCATCTTTTGCAACCTATCTCTTACCCCTTGATTGTGATCTGTCACGCCCGCTGAATCTTTCTCTACTTTTACTTCTTCCACGGTTCTCCACTGCGAGTGTCGTTGAAGATGTAGATGCAAAAAAAAATTCACCTGAGACTTTCATTCGCATCTCTTCATCCATGATACTACTCATAGCATAATCAAGAGTTAAATCATTCTTCATGGTGCTCGAAATTCCCTATACTGCGGTATTATGGCTTTCTAAAGAGAACATAAAAATAATAAAGCTTGAAGTTTCTTATCTAAATTTATGCCTGCGGATTCCAATTGACCAGTGACCTGCGTAAAACTATTAATATGCTTTGCCACAAAACCTCTATCAAATGACTTCATATTAACCAGTTTCTTCAGCAAAAATACCTAATTTGATGTGGACGGCTTCTCATAAATATCCGTTAGAATATCCATGGCTTCTTTTGCAGTTTTTGCTTTCACGATGTGGTACCCTTTCTTTTTCATCAACACTAGACGAATTGCACCTAATGCCTTTCAATCAAGAATTTTCTATCCGGCTTTTGCTACCGGATCCACTTCGCCATCTCGGGTTTCCAACCGTCAAGTGGTGCATAGAGATCTTTTGATAAAGATAATCCTCGATTTGTAGTTTCCACCATCCGAAATCCTGCCCATCAAACTTATCGATTCTGATTTTATCTTCTGCCATATTGTTTGCCTTCAATCAAACATCACTAAAACCATCGATGTTCTCGATTAGCCAATGCGGACTACGATACTAGTTGTTACAAAATCGCATGGCTTCTTTTGCAGTTTTTGCTTTCACGATGTGGTACCCTTTCTTTTTCATCAACACTAGACGAATTGCACCTAATGCCTTTCAATCAAGAATTTTCTATCCGGCTTTTGCTACCGGATCCACTTCTGCCATCTCAGGTTTCCAACCGTCAAGTGGTGCATAGAGATCTTTTGATAAAGATAATCCTCGATTTGTAGTTTCCACCATCCGAAATCCTGCCCATCAAACTTATCGATTCTGATTTTATCTTCTGCCATATTGTTTGCCTTCAATCAAACATCACTAAAAACCATCGATGTTCTCGATTAGCCAATGCAGACTCTGATACTAGTTGTTACAAAATCGCATGGCTTCTTTTGCAGTTTTTGCTTTCACGATGTGGTACCCTTTCTTTTTCATCAACACTAGACGAATTGCACCTAATGCCTTTCAATCAAGAATTTTCTATCCGGCTTTTGCTACCGGATCCACTTCTGCCATCTCGGTTTCCAACCGTCAAGTGGTGCATAGAGATCTTTTTGATAAAGATAATCCTCGATTTGTAGTTTCCACCATCCGAAATCCTGCCCATCAAACTTATCGATTCTGATTTTATCTTCGCCATATTGTTTGCCTTCAATCAAACATCACTAAAAACCATCGATGTTCTCGATTAGCCAATGCGACTCGATACTAGTTGTTACAAAATCGCATGGCTTCTTTTGCAGTTTTTGCTTTCACGATGTGGTACCCTTTCTTTTCATCAACACTAGACGAATTGCACCTAATGCCTTTCAATCAAGAATTTTCTATCCGGCTTTTGCTACCGGATCCACTTCGCCATCTCAGGTTTCCAACCGTCAAGTGGTGCATAGAGATCTTTTTGATAAAGATAATCCTCGATTTGTAGTTTCCACCATCCGAAATCCTGCCCATCAAACTTATCGATTCTGATTTTATCTTCTCGCCATATTGTTTGCCTTCAATCAAACATCACTAAAACCATCGATGTTCTTGATTAGCCAATGCGACTCCGATACCAGTTGTTACAAAATCGCGTGTCAATTCCAGAAAAATAACGCCGCAAACAATTCACCAAACAAAATATAATAATAAAATAACAGAATCAGAAAAACACGCCAAAAAATTTGTTAACGAAGTTCACTCAAACCTGGGCTACGTCTCCGCGCAGAGGCACTCTGCGAATCCACTAGACTTCAAAAAAATTTGGAATACAATTATGATCTTTCTCAAGATTAGGGCACAAAGAGATTGAGAACCCTCATAAAGAAAAAAAAAAACTCACTTTTTTCTTCTCTCTTTTTCTTGCCTCTCTATTTTCTTTTTCAGCGTCTTTTTGGCTAGCATCTTGCCATCGCTAATATAAAGGTATCACTTTTAACCTAAAAACAAATCTGATAGAAAAGACAAAAAAAAATCCCTAAAAATATTTGGCTTCATCTATAACATTCTGCACTTCAGCGTGTCCAGGTCTAGCAGCAAGTCATCAGCCGTGAAATTGAAGATGTATGGTAGGAAGCTGGGGAGCTGGGTTCCGACACGCCATTGATGCCGTAATAATAAGCTTGGAGGATGTCGATCGAGGGGTTCGTGAAACTTATGTTGTTCATGCTTGCAGCAAGACGGGTCCCATTGGGGCCCGCGCAGGAATTGTTTGGACACAGGAATGAGTTAACGGAGATCGTGAAGATGAAATGATTGGTTATATTCTTGGGGACGTCGATGGGGTGCTTGTCGCTCGCTAAGCTTCGGAGGCTGCCGATGAAATTGACCGACGCGGAAGTGTCGTTGTAATAAGGAAGTTGCGGCAAAGGAGTTGGCGAGGTTGGAGCATACTTTCCAGAGTATTACACCACGGCTGTGGTGGTTGTGTTATCGCAAGCAACACCAAGAGCGCTAGAGTAAACCCTAGCAGCCATATAATAGTGGTCAGCGTTTTGGTTGGCTTTGAGGCGGACGTCGATGGTTTGACCGGGAGATATTGTGACGATATCTCTCGTTAAGGGCTTAGTGTTGCTCGCGTCCGTCGCGACGACGGTGAGGCTGTGGTTGGCAATGGAGAAGAAAAGGTCTTGCATGGCCGCGTTGATTATTCGCAGCAAATACGTCTTGCCTTGCTCAACCCTTAATTTGAAAGTGTCTGAAACAAAATTACACTGTAAATAATTACAAACATTCGGAAGAAAAACTGTAGAGAAGATACCATACTTAATGTCTAAGCCAAAAATAGTTTAAGCAAAAGTCCCACCGTTTGAATATTCCATTTGGGGAACAATCCATATGAGCATGGTAAACCAACATTTCTTATTTTGATGGTTGGTTGAATTTATAGCATAATTATTACAACTTATTGTTCAACAGCCTTGGGTGGGAGATGGGTCTGCATCAGGAATGAGACAGGCATTTTTCATATTAAAGAACAGAAAATGATAATAAGAGGATGGCAACAGCTCTTGCTAACCCTAAAACTGACAATTAGAAATTACACGGTGCATATAATTTCATTTTAGGACGACCCTATGGTTCGTCCAGCTTTTAAAATGTTATATGGCTTTCGAAAGCAAGTAGATGTGGGGTCACATCCTTACATGTTGGTATACGCATGCATTAAAGACTATGGGAATCTCTTGCAAAGCAAGTAAGCATCTTGACATTTATATGTGAATATAAAAACTATAGGTGTAGGAGATGTAGTTTAATTTTACCATTAATTTCTATCACACTAGGCAACATTATTGCCTTTACTTGATGATTTTTCAAAAACCATGTAAGAAGTGGAAGAACAATGAAATAAAATTAGGCCAAGAAGTAGAAGAAGAGTTTAGACATGGCGTCTCTAACCTTGCTTTGAGCATGGGTAAAGATCTCCAGGTTGTCCATTGATAGTATAGGCATCAGAAACATTTAGATCTCCCCTGGTTCTGAGCATTTCATGATAGACCTCCATTATCAATTTCTTCCACCATTCTCCTGAACATATATCGTTATGTTTGAAATTTTGAATGATCAAAGATCAATTATGTTTGATTGCGCTATACTTTTTATGAAAATGTAATAGCCAACAAGCACATATTAATTACTCAACCAAATTTGTGAATTACCTAATATAATAGGTACTTCAGCATCAGGTTTCGGAAAAGGATAGTTTGAATCTTTTTTGGGATAAATAACAATGGCTCCATGCACAGTGGCTCTTGACCAATCACTGTGAGCATGACACCATAAGGTCCCTTCTTCTGTGGAGAATATCACCTTCTGACTAAATTTAGCTCCTGGTTGTATTGGACATTGGGTTATATACTATGGTCCATCGGACCACGGATATCTTGGTTGTTTCACGCCATGACTACAGTAAGATTGTCCACATTCAATTAGGACAAATTTTCAAGCAACCATGGAATGACATTGAGAAATTGTTCTCAAGAACCATATCTATATTAACAAAATAACGAAAAGTTGTTGAAGAAAGCTAGTAATGAACATAGAAATCTACTAAAATAGGACATGCTCTCCATATGTTTTGAAATGGGGTGGGCTATGCCTGATGACCTTTGAGTGCCTATATTCTCAAAATTTATGGATCGTCTATGGCAATAAGGAAGACGCATAAATTACTTTCACATATAGAAGGTCAATTCTATCTAACGACCGGGGCTAATATACTTAGATGCTAATGACAGAATCATCTTCAAGACAATGCTTCATAATGTGAAAGCTGAGAAACACTATTCATACCAGTGAATGGTAATGTTGTATTTAGCCTTGTTATAGACATCAACAGTGATGGTATCGCCTTTGTGCACGTACAGAGTCGGCCCAGGAAATTGCCCGTTCACCGTCAGGATGTTCTTCGTGCTACATAATCTCTTGCATGGCATTTCCTGGACCTGTAGTATCTTACGCACTTGAGCAATGCAGTCCAACCAATGTTTGCATGCATATGACAATGTGGAAATGTCAGTATAGCACTCAGTTGAACTTACGACGAAAGTATAACGAGCCAAAGCTTTACATTGGAGAATGCCGATGAGGAAGAGTAGAAACCCTAAGCATTGAGCTTTTGAAGCCCTCATGGGGATTAACATGGAAATGAGACGGTGGGTGTGGCTCGATTATTTGGAGATTAAGCCGCGAGTGGGAGGTATTTATAAGGCTTGAGAAAGGCTGGACTGACCGGGAAGGTAGAAGTTGGCGGCGTGGATGAAATTGCCAGCATTGAACAGGTCATTATAGCTTTGGACATCCAGGAAAGTTCTGCAACTTACTAACCTTTAGGTTCTCGAGTCGTGGAAAACCATCAGCAATATTGTTTCGATGTCTATTGTTTTTCCTTTTCTGGATTCCTAATGAGAAGAGGGCTGCTTCCACAATTGTTACCTGTTGATTAACCCTGGCTATAATACGGTTGACGATTTTCTGAGGCAACTAATTATTTCCTAACGTTTCTCCACAACAATACCCTATCATCACTTAAAACGTTACTCTTTCCTCGTATATTGTCGGGCCATATTTTGCCTCTTTATGCTCTACGCAGCCAGTAGCTTGGTGTATAAGTCAATCAACTTGCCTTTTGATTGATGCTAATGGCCCTATATCGTTTATTACTATCCTAGCTACGTTCTGAATCAAGCAATGCGACAAACAGAAGCACTCAATCAGTTTGGCAACGTGCAGTGGTAATCTTGTGAATCAGCTATCATCTACGGTGTAGATAGTCAAGGTCTTCGTTTTCTGGTCTCTAGTTAAGTAATTATTATTATTTTTTTAGACACGTGCCTTTGCAAGTCAAATGTGGTGAACAAAATCATAGAATTAGGAACATCTGCGTCTCGTCATTAATATGTTTTTCCTGAGATCTCATGGTGCAAGTGCATTTTTCCAAGCCCTTTAGATCAGCATACTTTCGTGAACTCAACTGCTTTCTAAGTTTAAGCTCGTCCATCGACTTGGAAAAGTCGAATTTGTTTACGTTTCCGGTTGAACTGAAGGGTTGGCTAGACTGTCCTTATCAACAGAGATTCCTATGGTCAGGATAATAGTTACATTTGTTTCGCCTAATTTCCTTAATTACGGTCAATTTCAACGTAGATACGATGTGGATACAGAGCCACTATAGGAGGGAAAAAAAGGTGAGGCGTGAAGCAATCGCTCTCCGGAAAATTGACATGTCATTTTTCTACACCTAACAAGCGTCCATGACTTGCCCTTGTATGAGCCAGGTTCATGGAAAACAACAATGGCTGTAATCAAAATGCGCCAAACACAGCCAACCCTTCGAGGAACACTCGCTAACAGCATTTGAGAGCCTAGTAAAATTCAAATCCATGTTGATTACACGATAGTGAGTGTGACATCTTGAAATTTGGCCCCGTTTCGATATATGTGAAATGGTTGTTTTGTTGATGCACTTATGGTCATTTTACTCAGAACTGATCACTCACGAATTAACTAATCTATTAGGTGAGGCCGTTAAGTGATATAAACGTGACAGACTAGAGAATTCGATTAGAAATCGACCGCTCAACCATAATAATCGGCAAGGGTCAATACGACACTGTTATAAATCGATTAGCGAACGGATATAGGTCGATTCAATGGAAATATGTAGTCGAATTGTGGGTGGTTCCGCACAATTGCGATATTCGCGTCGAATGGCAATAACCCGTTTTTCTATCGATATTATATTCGGGACACGTAATTGAACCCTCGCGATTTTATGACAACCGAGGGCCATCTACAATTCGAAGATGCACAAACGTGAATCGAAAATTATCGACCACGGGTCAAACGCGCTAAAATCCCTAAAAGCTACCCGATAGGTTAGGTCGTACTAAAGTCGCATTCGGTCGATTTTAACCACAATTTAATTCAGTTTCGGGAATCAGATATTCAAGCGTGTCACAATTTATTTATTGGACATCGTTTCATCTTTCGGCGAATTTTCGACAACTCCGAAATTTTTGCGGAAAAATGATTTTCGAAAAAAAAATGGAAAAGGAAATTCGGATGGGATGAAAAATTGGGTTTTCTACCCCAAAAAGAGTTTAATAGTGGGAAATTAGAAGTAATTTATGATTGGTTGAGTGAGGATGAGCTTAGGACTTTTGGGGCATGGAGACTTTAGGGGGCTATGTGATGAGTGATTAGGGGTGCGTATGGTAATGTTTCGGTCCCGGAGACAGTTTTTTTCAGAAATATTTTTTATATTTCTGTTCTCGTGAACAATTTCTGAATATTTTAAGGTGTTTTGTAACTATAAAAAATTTCTATTCCAGAACAGAAACATGTTTGGTACAATCCCAAAAAATTTGTGACTTAAAATTTCTTTTAGTATATTAATAATTTTAATATATTTTTCTTTTTGCTTTCCTTTTTTTCCTTCTCCTTCCTCTTAGCCGGTCGCCGACTTGGCTATGGCCGGCCGGCAACTAGCCAGACGAGGTCGTCAGCCTCGAGGGAGCCTCGCCAAATCTAGGCGAGGTTGGGCCTCGCTCGGCCACAACGAGGCCAAGCCTCACTCGGCCATCGCGAGGCTCGAGGGGCCTTGCCCGGCCACAGTGGGGCTCCCTTGAGCCTCGCCGGTGGCCGGCAAGCTTAGGGCAACCTCGCCAGGGGTCGACAAGGCTCTGGCGAGGTTACCGAGCCTCATCTGGCCGATCGCCGGCCATTGCCGAGCCAATGACCAGCTGGGGAAGAAGAAAGGAAGGGAAAAAGAAAGAAAGAAAAGAAAAAAACTTGTTTCTTGAGTTGTTCCCGAGAACAAGAAATGATTTTTTTTTGTTTCTCGTTTTGTTCCAAATCTGTTTCCAGGAAAAAAAAATTTACCGAACGCATTTATGTTCTATTTTTGTTATGGGAACAAAAATAGAACAGAAACGGGTGTTCCCCGGAATGTTACCAAACAGCCCCTCAGTGACTATCAATATCAAGGGCGAATAATTGGGTCAATTTATCGTAAAGTTGTCAAAATGAATCACGAATCCATATGTTCACTTACATTTGTTAAAATGAGTCATACATTAGTCACATAAAACTCAATATATGGGTCATGGATGGGTTTTGAGAAGTAAAGTCCAAAAAAGACAAACATTAATGGATCGAGTTAGTCGCCTACTTACAACCCAAATTAAATATGGAGTCGGTCCATGAAGTCACCGAGTCTTTTTTATTTTCGGTCAAAAACTATCCATTCTTTAAATGCGACAATTTAATAAGAAAAACTACAAAATACGGATCTAGATCACATATGATTTAGGTAAAGGCGAAGTCGGGTGTGGATTGTTGAATATATATTGTGTATAAGTGAGTCAATTTGGGGATAAGTACACTAATGGTGCCATAAGTTATGTACGGCGCTCACTTTGGTGCCAAAAATTTCCGCCGAATCACTTAAGTGCCAAAAATTTTGAAAAACGCTCACTTTGGTGCCAACTCCAATCTGATTGGCCGGAAATCTAACGTGGCATTTTTTTATTAATATTTGAAGCTGACATGGATCACCGGAGAATACAATCAGCATGTAAACAACAAAACGACGATGTTTAGCGTCTTTTCCCCCAAATAAGAAACCCTAAATCCCCAATTCGACCAATTCGAGTGCATACTTCTATTTTCTCTCAAAGTTATCAGCTCACTCTTACGAATGGAGGGCAGAAGCTTCAGCAGCGGCTCAAATTCCTATAAAAAAAGTGAAATAGATGATGAGTGTTACTGTTATTGTGGATTACTGAGTCCGAGAAGAACATCTTGGACTCGATTGAATCCCGGGAGAAGATTCCATGGGTGCGGCAGATATAAAGAAGGCTCGAAGTGCAAATATTTCAAATGGGTTGATAGGAAATTCTCTCGATCGAGCAACAGAAGTAATCCTAGAGTTACTTGAAGGCCGAAACCAACCTCCACCTGCATTAATGGACAAGTTGGAGGATGTCGACTCAATGCAAGCTCAAATGAAGGGTTTAACATCTCTGGTCGACCATTTGAAGAGGGAGGTTTCAAGGCTGAAAATTGAAAGAAACTTTTATCGAGCGTTAATTGTGTTCTTATTCTCTTGTGTAGTTTATTCAAATGTGAAGTTAAGTAATGAGAAGAAGTTAGTATGTCTACCATAGTCAAAGTTTGTATGTCTACCATTTTTGTATGAAGCAGAAGGTTTTGTTGTAATCCATGGTAGAAATGCAAGGTTGGAGTTGGAATGCATTAATTGTGAGCACTTCAGAAATGCAATGTTTGCTTGCTGCATTTTTTATTTGCCCTCCTGATTTGTGTTAAGAGAACTATACAAAGTACTAGTGATGTCAAGAACAGAGCAAGGAAAGAAAATGTCGAGAACAGGGGAAGGAAAGAAGCTAACAAAAATGAAGAAAGCAACAATAGAGATTATAGCACGTGTAGCATGTTTACATTGAGGAATCAGTATTCAGTTTTAAGCGTGTAAAGTCAAACTTTCTGTTTTCGTTTTCAGTTAGTTAGTTGGTTTTCATTCTGTTGTTATCCTCTAGATCGATATAAAAACTTATGAGCCAAGAGTAAACAAGTAGAAAAGTTCTTTGATGTAAGCGAGCTCTCATTGAATAAGAATACACTTTTTCTCTCTGCATCGTTTTTCATTTTTCTCCCTCTCGTTTCCATTTTCTGTTCTGTTCATCAAATCTCTTCAAGCTGGTTTGTTGGTTCTGCAACTGCAAACTATGGCGAAATGGAAGGTTGGAGTTAGAATGCATTAGTTCTGAGCACTTTTTATTGTTTAGTTGTGTATTAGCAATATTTGTTTTGGTTAGTTTTTGCTTCAAATAGAATGGTTGCTGCATTTTTATCGTTGTAATGGTTTGTTGGTTTGCTAGTTTGCTGAAACTACAAACCATGGCAAAATTAAGGGATGGAGGCAAATTAATGATTGACCATTTCAGTGCCAAAAGTTGTAAATAGTGATCTCTTAAGTGCTAAGTTTTTATAAAAGTGATCATTTAAGTGCCAGTCGCGATTACAAAGTGATCACTTCTGTTACACAAGTTGTAAATAGTGATCGCTTGAGTGCTAATTTCAAACTTGCACCAGTCGTGGTGCATCCCCGCATCTTGTTCTTGCACCAGCTTGGCTTGCTGGTGCATCTTCTTGCAACACAATAGCTTTGCAATGAGATGCACCAGCACCCAAAACTGCATCTTATTCCAACACATACAATCAGAACCCCACAGACAGCATCAACGCATCAACTGCATCATATTCCAGCACATACAACCAGAACCCAACATATAGCATCAATGCATCAACGACTTCAACCAGCAACACTATATGCACACATTTAAATCTAAAAATAATAGCAACCTCATAAAAACATTGCACCAACAGCAAAATATACAGAAACAACTATTGTCATTGATATTGATTGATTGTTTACAAAAGAAAAGAAAAACATGAACTTCACTCCCCAATCACTGAAGGTTCAGCATCCTCTTAAAAAAAAAACCAATGGCAATATGGAGGCAGCAACTACCATCAGTGATATAATATCTAGCACCCTCCTAAAAAAAACATAAAAAGATGCGACCATGTCCAACATCACATAAAAATAAACATAAACTATGTCCAGCACCCTCCCATCAGTAGCACCACATAAAAAGAGACCAAGTCCAGCACCCTCCCATCAATCAATATGGACAACACCCTGATCTCCTTTTCGTCTTGGGGCTTTGAATTGATTCATAATCCGAGCACTCTTTCAAACTGGATGTGCAGGTTCTTTAACTGGGCGTTCTGTCACCTCCTTTTTCCTTGTTTTTGATGGTGGCTATCCTTGTTCTAGCACATGTCATGTGTTGGTCTATATCATCAATATCGCGCCCATTCGTTGGTTGAGATGGAACCGGTGTTGGGTTCTGTTTGGATGGCTTTTTTGCAACTATTCCCACTGTCTTCTTCTTTGGAGCACTTTTCTTTGGCTGTGCCCTTGATTCTTGAGTTGGCCCACCTTGAGAGAGAAGTACCTCTGAAGTTCTCCCAGGCTACAAGAACATAGCGATATTGTTAACCAAATGAATTGAAATACAACAAATTAAATGCATGAGGCCTACAAATCTAACATTCAAAATAGTCATTCCAGTCCGTTCATCTATATAAATCCCATAACCATATTGCCTTAATCTTTTTCCAATAGCATGCTAAGCGAAGAGTTCAAATGCATGATAGACATCTACTCATTTTCAGCCAATAAATGATATCGCATTTGACCTTTTCGCTGAAGAAGGCCCGACACCGGTGCTTAGCTTCGTCCTGGAAGAGTGCATCAAAACATTCCTTTGTCAGCTACAACAATCCTTGTTTGGCTAATCTGAAATCAGCCATGTTTGTACTCTTTGCTATCTGTCAGAACTGCTTCTAAAGCCTATCTCCTTTGAAGTTCCTTGACCAGTTTGCATATATATGCCTCGCGCACATTCTATGCTCGGCATGTGGCATCAACTTAGCCAATGCGGGAATAAGTCCCTACAAAAATTCAAACCAATAAATACAAGTCAGAAAAATATGCAAATGATTAATATTAAAAGGAGTGAATTAATTGACAATGAAATTACTTTCTGTTGGTCGCTCATGAATGCCCATCCTCCCCCATCGGTTATCTCAAGATCAGCCATTAAATTTTTGAAAAACCAGGACCAAATATCCTTGTTCTCTATCTTCACCACCGCCCAAGCTATCGGAAACATTTGATTATTGGCATCTCTCCCCACAGCAGCCAACAACTCCCACTTACACAAACCCTTTAGAAAGCATCCATCCAATCCTATAACTCTTCTACAACCAGCCAAGAAGCCCCGTTTGCATGCATCAAAACAAACATAAAATCTATCAAATCTATGCCCAAGATCAGGGAGTGGCCTCTCCACAACCTCTACATACACCCTACTAGATGGGTTTTGAAACATGCACTCGCCAACATAGTCTTATACCGCGCATATTCTTCCTTATACCCACCCATCAGTATTTTCATCACCCTCATCTTAGCTCTCTTGCATTGATTCCTTGACACATTAACCCCTACTTGCTCTTTCACTAACTGTTGAAATTGAGGACTCTTGATCCCAGGCATTGCTCTAATAGTGTTGAAAAAATGCTTCGATAACCACACACTCGTTATCCTTTTATTTTTAAAAATAATTGGACAAGTATGTTCCTCCTGCAAGGACCTAATCTGGAATGACCCATTCTTACTCAGCGCGCCATAGAGCTTCCATGGACAATTGGGTTGTGAGCACTTAGCTCTCACAAATTCCTTCGTGTTTCTAATGAATTTAACACTCCTCTATTCACCAATGGAGTTCTTCACAACAGCTTCCTTGAACTGTTTGGCATCGTCAAATCTCATGCCCACAGACAAAATAGGTTTATCAACAGTCGGATCATAGCAAGGGTACTTACTTTTTCTTGGACGAGCAGGTTCTTCATCATCATTGTCAAGCTCATTCTCCGAACCAGCAAAATCATTGCCACATCTTTCTTCATCTTCACTTTTATTACCTTCAGCTGGAACTCCATCCCCATTTACTGGCCCGGGCCTCTTTGTTGAAGGTGCAAGTTTTTTTCTCAGAAATTCCCTTTGCTTTTGTCTTGATTGTGCGACTTCATCATCATCTTCGTCACTTAAGAAATTTACTGAAGCAAAATATTCATCTTCTGATTCACTAGATAAAGCAATTTCCTATTCTAATCCAATGAAATCCTCATCGCCCAAATCTTCATCCAAGCTTTCAGGACATGTCATTGTTTGTTCATCTCTATCAATGTGAGTTCTCTCCCTTTCATCCCCGACCTGATTACTTGCTTGAATAGGATCCCTTGCTTCTCCTCTTTCAGTGGTGGTCTGCTCATCCCCATCCTCATCCTCATCCTCACCATCCTCATCATCATCCTCATCCTCATCATCACTATAATACTCAACATATACCTTAGCTTTTTCGTCGTGAAGATAATAGTAAATGATATCCTTAATACTATTATCGTCATTAAAAAATCTCAACCCATCCTTCAATTCCTTCCCAGAAACACAGTAATGTAGTTTTTACACTTTGCATCGTAAAAAATATACCAAATCACTCAGAAAATCAATATATGATGGCTTCTGAACATTGACATAAATAGTACCTTCATTTCCACTAGTATATTCACAATCATCGGTGCCGATAAGAAACTCTCCACCATAGCAAACAATGATGCCTACCTAATTCGCGTCCATGTCGATGCTGCACCCAATGAAAAAAAACAAATGTCACTACTTGTTGGGACCACATGACAGAATCAGCAACTTCACATGGAGATCCTTGTCATTTTGTTGTCAAGAAACAAATGCAACTAATCTCTCCAATTCAGTGCTTTTACATAAACAAAAGAAACCGAGTTGAATAAACAAAATGAGATCCCTCCACCCATTTTTCAATTTAATCACATTCGGTCCCCCTGTTTCCCCCACAGAAGTAGTCCAATTAATTAAATAAATTCAGTCCCACCACTGTTTCCCCCTGAGTCAAGCCCATTTTCCCCTCCGCACCCTATTTTTCTATTGGGTCCCCACAAAAGAAAGGGAACGAATGATGAAACCCTCAATTCGGTCCCCACAACTTTCCCCACCACTTTTCCCTTGAGCCGAGCCCTCAATTTGCCCTCCACGCCATAACTTGCCCATCGGAACCCTAAATTTTTCAGTAAATTGACCCACGTACAGAACATGACAAACTTGAGTGAGTGAGAGTTGAGGACGCAACCGATGAACAAACATGAACGACAGCGCAACTACAGCGGTGGCCAAACGACGGCAAGCGAGTGAATGACGGTGGGTCAGCGAGCTACGGCCGGCGGCGTTGAGCGAGAATCCTATATGAACACCGTTTTTGGCCCATGTCATTTTTCACCGTATTGAATCCACTATACGACGATCATTTTGTAGGTAATCCACGTGGAATGGTAAAACAACGTCGTTTCTTATGAAGAAAAGGAAACGGCATCGTTTTATGCCATCCACCGTGGACAATATTAAGAGTTGTCGAATTTTTTTTTTAAATATAAATGCCACGTAATCATTTTGGCTGGAATTTCTCACGCGTAGTGGCACCAAAGTGAGCATTTTTCTCCGATTTGGCACTTAAGTGATCCAGCGGAAACTTTTGGCACCAAAGTGAGCGCCGTACACAACTTATGGCACAATTAATGTACTTATCCCGTCAATTTGGGTCAAAACATTTGTAATCCGACCCAAACACAATCCCACCCATCTATTTGACTAGCCTCATTTCATCAAGGATCAAATCAATTGGTTTCAGGTGGATTTACGTAGGGACCAATGCAATTCCTAAGGAAAAAATTGAGAAACCAAATTTGATCAGTTTCTTATGCTATGGCCTAAACAGTCATTTTAGGAGAACAAGCCATGTACTAGTTTCGAGTCTAGTCGAAAGCAAACCCACTATAGAGGCAAGTGTCACGACCTAGAGAAATGACATGACCTAAAGGGTTTTCGAACGAAGGACTTTGGCTAATCCATGAAGAACAGTTAGACCTCGAAGATTTTAAGTCCTAGGGTTTTCTTGTGTATTCTATAATACTCTTGAGGGTGGACAACATTGTATTTGTGCACTCTTGTAATAAATCCTGTAAATTGGAAGAAGCAATTTCTACTGTTAAATTGAGGAGCGATGTGGTTAGGCTTGTATAAATAAGGGTCTCTTCCCCCTCATTTGTATCATCTCACAAGTAATGATATTCCAGAACTTCTCTCTCTAAAAACTCTTGTGAGTGTAAGCAAGTAATGCCAACCTAAAAATAATTCCCAAGATCACACAGAAAAACATTAGATCGATCAATCCATGACAAGTAGTATCACAGCAAATCAATCCTAATCACAATGGATCCAAGTCCGCCAATGGTGAGAAGCATTGAGAAGGGAAAGCCATTGAGGAACGGAATGGAAGGCTACCAAGAAATAAGGTGCCAAGACAAAGAAAGATGCCTTCATCAACTTCATTGTGAACTTGCCCAAGTCCGAAGAGTAGAGGACTCTCATAGTCATGGCGAATGGGTTTCCTAAGTATGTGACATATGTGCTCGCAACAGAAGATTGTTCGACCGATGAGGTAGTCAAACTATTTATGAAGCATGTCGTCAAGTATTAGGGAGTATCACAATCGATTGCAAGCAATTGCGATCCCCAATTCACTAGGAGATTCTAGACCGAGCTATTTAAGCTTTTGGGATCATATCTCAACTTCTTCTCAAGTATCTATTCCCAAAGTGATGGTCAGATAGAACATATGACTACGCTCCTAGAGTTGTGCCTCGGACATTATGTGAGCACAATACTAGAATCAAATTAAGCAAAGTTGATCAATGTAGTCTGGTTCTCTTATAACTTGCAACGAAGCGAATCTACAAGCCAAAGCTCATTCAAGATTGTGACAAGACAACAACCATAACTTGCAACGAAGCAAATCTACAAGCAAGAGTCCATTCAAAATCATGATAGGGCTACAACCACTCACCTAGAGTATAGATGCAATGGGCTCTTAATTCATTAAGAAGTGGCATGGGCAAGCATACTTGGTATGAACATGTCTACGTAAAGCCTCAAAGCACGTGAAAAAGGGGATGATAAGAAGCAATGGCACATAGAGTATTAGGTTGGAACCAGGTGTTGGCCAAGCTACACTTTGTTCTTTGATACCAGGACATGCACAGGGAGTTTGCTACAAGAAGCCATTTCCCTCCTCTATTGTCTTTGATAGAGACCTTCTTCCTCCTCCTCCTCTGTTGTCTTTGTTAGATAAAAGACTCCAAACGCGTTAGTCTTATGGAGAGAATGTGATTCGAGGTAACAGGCAGGAGGAGAGTGAAGAAGTCTTCTCGAATTTTAAAACAAATCTCTCTCTCTCTCTCTCTCTCTCTCTCTCTCGAGTCTCGCCTTGACTGGCTGACGCCATATCGCCTCGCCTCCCTCGGTCTCGCGGGTAGCGGCGTCGCCTTTGTCGGTCGGACGCCAATCAGAGCCCCACTCCTCCTAGGCACTCTCCCTCTCTCTCCCATTCCATGCCGATTTCGATTTTGATTTCGATTTCGATTTCGACTTCTTCCTCGAACGTTTCGATTTCGGCGGCCGGGCGCTAGCTTTCATCCTCTGATTTTTTATTCAGTAAAACAATCATATTTATTTTCTGAGATTTTGCGTGTTATGACGTATATATTTGTTCTCTTTTTTAATTGTAGTAATACTAAAATCTCCATGACCATGACAGAGAGGACGTGAAAAGAACTGACCCCAGCAGGAGGAGGTGGAAGACGAACACTTTGGGAAGCAAGATCTTCCTTCTTCTTCACCTTCTCCTTCCTGCGCAAGTGTGAATGCAATTGCTCGCCTTTCGAGCTCTGGATCCATCGCTGCGGCCGTAGATTCCAATCGGAGCCGCGCCACCGTCGTCACATGCTCAGATCTCCGGCCCAATCGGGGAGATGGGGAGGCCGGTGGGGAAGCATAAATCTGCCAGATTGGTGTTCGGATGCGTCCTCCTCTTAGGGTGTGGCCTCGTTTACGACTGTTTCTGGGCTGCTTCTCCGCGTTTCACTTCTTCCTCTTCTTTTCTTTCCTCCAATTGGGCTGCCGACAATCCCCCCTCCAGCATAACCGTGCCCAGCACCTCCGATCGGAGCTCCCTCGAGGTACCCATTCTTGCGCACTCCCTGTTTCGGCTAGTCGCGGTTACTTTCTTGTTTGTTTACTGGGGATAGGATAGCCCACGATTCGATTTTGGCTTTTGCAAATGCTGGGAGAGACTTGCTCATTCGGGATTTACAATGAGTAATGCTTTCTTGTTGACCTGTGTAATTGAAGGCCAAGAGGGTGGTGTTCTTTTATAGGGACGACCTGCGGCGAGGGATGATGCTCCTGGGAGAGTCTTGTCTGCAACTTTTGCAGATTTACCTGGGCCGGAGCTGAAATGGGAGAGGATGGCTCCCGCGCCGGTGCCTCGATTAGATGGGGCAGCAATTCAGATAAAGAATCTGCTTTATGTGTTTGCCGGATACGGCACTATTGATTTTGTAAGCACCCCACCGACCTCCTTGGTTTGGCTTGTTTTATCTGGACTAGGAAGCAAGCTATCAACTTAAATGTCTATATCATTCTCGTACTATGTTAACTGGGCAGCTTTGCTGCTCCTCCTTGGGAACTTTTCTATTCTTGTTGTTGCTTTGTTACTCTAATGATGCATTGTGGTGAACTTTGCGTCCCCTGTTATGTTAAGCCTTAAAAATAGAACTATGCCGGACGAAAAGCAAGAAACTTATTCATTTTTATCTTGGGTAGATAATGAAGGGCTCAGTCAGCTAAATCCCAAATATATTGCCACGGAAGCATGACTCGAGATTGGTTTAATTCCCAGAAATGCTGTTTGGACCAGCCTCCTTGCTTGTGTTGTCTAGTGTCATGAATTGTTATATGAAGAACATGCAAACGTGCCAGGAGTATGTAGTACTAAAGTACTTGGATCAGCATCATTACTTCAGTAATTTGTGAGCCAATGTGAGTTGATTTCTGAGGCAAATGAGCTATGTTTGGGATTGGACTGGTGAGACTTGAGTTTATGTGTGATCACCTTGAGTTGGATACCTTGTTTCCCCTGTTAAATTCTTCATGAGATATTTCATGTCATATTCTTATTATGCTAATCGCAAGTGCTCTCATACTATTATCATGTATTCCTTCGGCCATGTTGCCTTCTCACTTAGGAGACATATCTAACCACGGATGTAAAGTTGGCGTGTTTTGCATTGTATGGTACTGTATCTGAGCCTGGAGGTTCTGACACTTCCTCTTTTGCTTTAATTTTTGGTTGGCCAAACAGGTGCATTCTCATGTTGACATATACAACTTTTCAGATAATACTTGGGGAGGAAGATTTGACATGCCAAAAGAAATGGCTCATTCACACTTGGGAATGGTGACAGATGGGAGATATATATATGTGGTCACAGGACAATATGGTCCACAGTGTCGTGGACCTACAGCACACAATTTCGTGTTAGATACTGAGACCAAGCAGTGGCATGACTTGCTCCCTTTACCGGTTCCTAGGTACATTATTTGTTCTCCAAATCTTAAGTTTTAGGCCTTTTAGAGAAACTTCTTATCATCATACTCTTGTTTTCTGGGGTAATTTTCTGTGGGAGTACTTTAATAATCTTTATGAGCATGATGAGCTTTTACAAATCATACTGAATATGTGAGATCCTATATCGTTTGTTCTTTTTTTTCCTCCCAACTTATTTCCTTATTGCAATTATCATTTTCTTTGTAAATGGCTCCAATTGGATTTTACTCCTGTCGAAATCAGTGGAATTGTTCTTGCCTCTCCTTTAAGGACGTTTTTAAATTTGCGAATTTTAGGTATGCGCCTGCAACCCAACTTTGGAGAGGTAGACTTCATGTGATGGGAGGCAGCAAAGAAAATAGGCATACGCCTGCAGTTGAGCACTGGAGTCTTGCTGTGAAGGATGGAAAAGCATTGGAGACGGAATGGAGGAATGAAATAACAATTCCCCGTGGAGGACCTCATAGGTTCATTTCCCCTTTTTTTGGAGATATCCTCTCCTAATTTATTTCAGTGCATGGTCATCCATTGCTATAGTTGTTTCTGCTGCTCTTAAGGATGCTCACTTGAAAATTTTATATATCTTGAGTAACAATCTTGTACAACAAGGAGCACTTGATCACTGTAGGTGTAGAATCACTCTCATAAATGCAGACATCTACTTAATGGTTTTCCCTTAATCTTTGAGAAATGTATGGATTCAGTGTAAAAACATTGACTACTTGGAAACAAGAAACTCAAGATTACTTGGAGGACCTTTATCCCATGCGATTTGTTAGAGGCATTTCCATTTCCAAATATCCATTGGATCTTCACATAAGCATTCTAGTGGATTTTCACATGAGCATCATCACCTTTCCGAAATGTTAAAAGACGTTTAATCAATTCTATGTTGTTTCACCTTGAAATTATTTCCATGCAGGGCCTGTGTTGTGGTTGATGACCGATTGATGGTTATAGGTGGTCAAGAAGGTGATTTCATGGCAAAACCTGGATCGCCTATTTTCAAATGCTCCCGTAGAAAGAGGTAGCCTGATTAGTGTCCCTCTCAAAATTTCTTTAGAGACGGAAAACTTATGTTGTTGACCTGGTCGACGTCATTGGATACTTGTTATATAACTTAATATCTCTTTGTGGTTTTCTCAGTTCATCTGTTCATGTGTCTTCTACAGTATACTTTTTGTTGTTTTTTGTGTTCCGAGGGGACTGCCTACCTATAGCATCTATTTGATAAATTTAGCTTTTGCTTAACCAAGGCAATGCTTTGTTCACTCTGTCAGGTTGTTTACGGCGATGTTTACATGCTGGACGATGAGAACAAGTGGAAAGTATTACCTTCAATGATAAAGCCAAACTCCCACATCGAGTTTGCTTGGGCTCATGTTAATAATTCTCTTATCATTGCTGGAGGCACAACGGAGAAGCATCCCGTGACAAAGAAGATGGTGCTTAACGGGGAACTGGTTCGGTTTAATTTAGATACACTGGTATTAACTCCTTTCTTCATTATAGTTGGAAAGAAGACATGCCCATAACTGTGTCTACACTTGCCTTGGAACGTAGATGGGTAGATAAAATAATTAACCATGCTCATCGTATTCACCGTTACAACACTGATCATGGTTAGAAGCTCTGCCTAATTAATCATATTTTATTGTCAACATTGCTTGTATGGTTCTTTGCCTATTCTCCTTGTATGCCATTGGTCCATTGTTCATCAGGTCACTTAAACACTTTTCAAGTTATCCTGCTCTACAAATTCATGATATTTCCTGAATCTCAGGGCCATTTGGTTCTCTTTGTCCCTTACCATGCACTAAGTATAGTTGTTGCATTGCTTACAATTCTGAATGATTAATTTGTCAAAGTTTAAAGCATAAACATATTTTACGAGGTTTCTCCTTTGGCATCCTGTGAAGCTTGGTTTTTTGTTAAATCTCAAGCATAAACACATTTCACAAATTTTTATTTTTTTTGACATCCCGTGAATCTTGGTTTCTGGGGGCTTTACAAGATGGTACTACCTTTTCAGGTCAAAGATCTTCATTCTCAATCCTTTTTTGGGTTCTGTTATGTCCTTTTTCTGGTCATGTCACTGCCTTTGCTTAAGTACATTCAGCTACGATGCTATTACATGGTTTATCATCACCAGGTTCCATGCCTGTCTTCCCATTCCCCATTTTACTCAGCAAAGAACTAACCTGTTCGAGATAGATGTTTTCTCCTAGGTCAATACAACAAATAAACTTTGATTGCTCCAGCTAATGGACAGACCCCTTGATAATTTCATATCATTCAGAAGAGCTCGGTTTATTTTATACACTTCACTAATTGTACTTTTTGCCTTTTACTTCTGTCATATCCGAAATGATGCAGAAATGGTCTGTGATTGGTAAACTCCCTTACCGTGTGAAGACTACACTTGTTGGGTTCTGGGATGGGTGGTTTTACTTCACATCGGGACAGCGAGACAAAGGACCGGCTGATCCATCACCAAAGAAGGTCATCGGAGAGATGTGGAGAACCAAATTAAGATTGTAATTTTTTGTTTCCGACTGATTCTTTTATTGGGTACTTGGGATGCAATTTTTTGGTTATGATGCGTTATGCCTAGTTCAGTGGGAACAAGGGGCGGGAATGGTGTCTCCCCTAACCATGTATAGAAATGCAGGCTTCACGGGACCAATACTGTAACTGTCTAAGTTCTATAGTGTTATATCTCCATTGATTCTTGAGGAATCATTCTGGTATGAACTACTTCGTGATGAAATTGTCCATTGGAATTTGACGCATTGGGCGCAGCATACTTGTGTCTCCTTTCTGGTCTCCTTATAACAAGTATCAAGAGCTCTAAAAAACATGGTCAATGCAATTCAATGCTCCCCTATGATTACCAACACCCCAGGACTATGGTCAGGAATAAGCCATTTAAGGATTTTATCTTTCCATGCTCTAGGGTATCCCACGGAAAACAACCTCGCCAATAGGAGTAGATTCGTGTCTAATTCCTTTTATTAGATGCATGGATATCATTTAATCGTAGAGTCAGCGGTACATACAGGACCAGGTAAGCGACCGAGACAAAATGATAAACTGCACCTATTCTACTGGTCTTCAGAGCCGAAGCATTAGTTCTGCCAGGAAGAGCTCCCCATCAAACCTGAGGCCGGATGATTCTGCAGGTTGAATCAAGCCATCCATCATTCCCCCATATACATACAGGTATCTTCCTGAATGATCAGCACAAGTTCGATGAAATGATCTACCGTTGGGTTTGTAACCTTTGGAGTTCAATCTTTTCCACGACTTCCCTTCAATTGGCTGGAATCTGATGGATGGAATTGCTTTAATGTCCAACACCCAAAAGTCATTCTTTCGGTTCCTGCATGAATCCTCACCCCCATGAATTAGCAGGCGACCTCCTAAGACGAGGTTAGCCGAGTGGCCGACTCTTGGAAGGCAAACGCCATCGGGTATATCACTTAACTCGTAGAACAATTCCACCCACGTCCCATTGCCCTCGGACAAATCCAAGAGCCACACATCGTTGAGCACCTCGTAGCCCAATCCTCTCCCTCCAAATAACACTGCTAGGCTTCCCCCGATGCAAGTCAGTGAGTGACCTGAACGAGCAGGGGGTGATGGCTGAGTCACAACCTCATGCCATCTTCCTAAACAGAAGTTTTCAGACAGTTCCAATACCCACGTGTCTCCTAATCGAACGCCATACAACCCTATTCCTCCGTAGACAACCATCTTCCGGTCGTCGATGCAGCATGCAGCATGTGCTCCACGGGCTGGTGGTACGATTGAATCCACATCAAGTAGCCTCCACAATAACGTGATGCCCAGAGTCTCATGCCCTGCGACTTGCCCCACCCACGTATCATTTTGGCGGTTCCCATGGTCATTGATTCCTCCGAACAGAACAAGGAAATCGCCAATCACCACACATGTATGCCCAAATCTTCCACTTGGAGAGCCTGAATTCACCCTCTGCCATCTTAATCTCCTCCTAAAATCTTGTCCAATATACGCCACCCAAGTGTCGTCGAGATGACGTCCTAATGTGATCCAAGATATTAGATAAAGAGAACAGTATTCAATAATGAAATCATGCATTTGCTGATCTACTATGGCCGAAAAAGTTTTACTCTGCCGTTGAATGCAAATGAACCACTTGCTCAAGCCAACCATAACAGATGCTCAGCTCCAAGAACCATTTGATATAAGAATATACTCTCCCTTTTAGGAAACAAACTATAAAGAGATCATTTTTCGGTTTTTCAGAATTATCATTTGGGACCAGTCTTATCCTGTATAACTCTTACAGAGCTTGATGCATGAGGTACATCCTTGAAGAAGCAATTTGCTAATAAAGCTATGAACTTTTTATGTCACTCCTCTCCTGAATTAAAAGATCCTTAAAAAGAATGGTTAGAAAAAGCTAGGATAATTTATCACACCAGCAATCAGACCACGGACTAAAGATCGAAGCAATAATGCGGAGAGCTACATGGGTGGGGCAATACGAAGATGCAAGGCAAATAATACCGGATTAATGATTAACATCCACATAAGAAAAGCTGGTCTAACAGAAACTACTTTGCATTGAAATGACATATCACTGAAGCACGTTCACCAAGGAAAAGAGAATCAAAACTGAGCAAAGAGTTAGAAGGTAAAGGATTTCTATGATGCAAACGCTTGTATGGCAAAACCATCAAAAATTGAATACAGGGAAGACAGTCATCAGCTGTTAGATAAATGTGAACAATTCCACATCTAATATCATTCCATGAGGAGGTCAGTCAGCAAGGATTTCTCGTGAATCAGCAAATCCGAGTGTTCATATACTGATAGGGCCAGATTAGAAAACCAAAAGCAATCCTCCTCTCCCCACTAAGTATCCAAAAGATGAAAGGACGGAGGCTACGCTTTTGGTGCCCCTCCGATCATGATTAAAGAATTCAGGACTGATGGTCACCCGTGAATATCAATTCCACATTCTCTCTCTGGCTATCTTCGTAATGGTTTGAGCCATTGAAACAGTGCTATTAGGAGGAAGAAAAGTTACCGTGATGATGCTAACAGAACCTCGTCTCAGAAAGGCAAAGTGCCAGTCTATTTTCTTTGGGAGACAAACAAGTTTGCAAGAGCTATTCTGATGATCTACCCTTCCATTGGCAGCTTCATCTCAATAAAATGCTGAGCGGTACTCATTTTGGTCACGGACAATAGCAAGCTAAGGAATATTCATGGTGGTCATTGTCAATACCAAGCAACAAGGACTCTCTATATTAAACCAATGCCTAAGCTAGTTCACTTCAAATGCTTCTCAGACAGCAAATATTACACTTCTCATCCATGGCTTTATATTGTTTTGATGGTGTGACGATCATTGTCAATTTTCAATTATCGGTAGCATTGGGAGTATAAAAAGGCATGATCGAGGCAATGACATATTCATGCCTTGTCAGTCATATATACGAATTAGGTAAGCCTGCATTAGAGCATCAATTACGGAAACTTAAAGAATGTACTTTGGGCTCTATCCTGAGCCTGGAGGCCCATCAATTATGGCAAGTTTAGGCAGTTACAAAAGCTCCATTTGTACAGGGAGCTCCGAATTGGGGGGCAAAAAAAAAAAAAAAGAAGAAGAATCAGATATAAATCACGTGGCCAGAAAACACAATCCAAATCCTACAAATCTTTCTAGGCAGACCATGGTAGTGTATTTCTGCTGAAGACAACAGAAACCCAGAGAACTTAACTAATTGGGAAGTATGCATATGCTCACTGAAAACCCATCATCTTACAAACATATTGACAGTGATCATCATCATATTCAGGAAATAGAAAGCACAGTTTATTTATTTATTTATTTATATTTATTTATTTATTTTGGTCATAAAAAAGCACAGTTTATTGAATACTTGAAGTTCCAAGAGCAATAAGAGACTTACCTCCCTCACAGCCTCCGCCAAACAAAACCAAGCAATCAGACACGAAGTTGAGAGAGTGAGAGGCCCTTGGGCTGGGCAACACCATCTCACCACCACCGGTCTCCGAAAGATTATGACATGCGACGGAGTCAAGATGAAGCACATGGTTGTAAATCTTCATCCATGGGAACTCACCCTCTCGATAATACGAGGATTTGAGGGCATCCACTAAGGTGGGTCCCCAGTCTCTCCTGCATATGGACTCCCAGAGAGCATCGGAGCATGCTAAAGTCCTTAACTTTTTGCAAGTCATGGAGAAACAAACGATTGAATCAAACGGTAGGAGGAGCAAGATTGAAAAAAGATGGTCTGGGGCTAAATTGCTTATGGGAGATCCATCAGTGGTGGTGCTGGTGCTGGTCCTGGCCTCCGCCATGAAAAGGGAGCTCTGGATGCTACTGGGCACTGTGCAAGAGTTGTGGAGAGTCAATCATTGGGATGCTCTGGTGGAAGGGGAGGTCAAGTGATGAAGCTGGTGGGCTGATATTGTCGAGAAGCAAAGCAACAATGACAAAGAATGGTGAAAACTTTCCTACTGGACAGGATGGATGATGGGGGCTCCCATGTGTTTTGTCCTGTTTCTGAAACTTTGAGCTCCACTTGTGAGCATCCTGTACTGCTTTAAACATCAAACTCCCCCTATCTAGTTGATCTAGTTGTGCACTGTGCTTAGTTTCTCGATTGGAAACCCATTGCAAAGCCTGCTCCGCATCTACATTTTCACCGAAGAAGAGTGACGATTAAGCCACATCTCTTTTTGAATTGACCTCTGCTGATTGAACCTTCAGTTTCTTTTTGTCAGTTGAACGAGAGTTTGATAAATAGAAAGGTTTTGATTTTGAGCCGCACAAAGGATGACTTTTTGTAGGAGTTACCGGTGGCTAGCAAGATATTTGGGCGTTGAATATTTCTAAGACTGCATCTTTTATATTATTCTAAATATTTGTGTCGACATTCATTTTTACAAAGAGAGATAAACGTACGTGGAAAATCATAACATAATAGATATTCCTATTAATCAATTTTCCGATAGAATTTAAATAGAGCTTTATCTAAAAAAGATCCGAATCCCATCGTGTAGATTCATCTTTTGATTTATTATAAAGCATACCTTCAAATTTTTGTGATGAGAGATTTATTTATTGATCCTTTAATATTATTCATTCGTCAAATATGAGTCGAATATGAGATTCATCATCTAATGTTATTATTTCTCAAATATGATTTTGATATTATATAGTTGTCTTCTAATATATTATTTGTCAAATATAAGATGGCTATCCTTACATTATCAAACTCTTTCAAATAGAATTATGTAATAATTCAGATATGAATCAAATATACGTAATAATTTATCTTTAAACATTTATTACCAAAACTTTCATTATTCTACTGAATTATGTAAAACATATCGATAAAAAATAATTACCAAATTATGCATCGATATTAGATGCAAAATTAGAGATTTTCTAGGATTAGAGCACGGCTAAATAACTATTAAAAACAAATTATTTCGGTGAAGCTTGCATGGAAGCGTACCATGTGATTTATGCTCATCCGATGAATAACATTCAAGTATAAGGATGTAGTTTTCAATAACATTCAAGCATATACAGATGCTTTCGAATGGAGAGATGAACCCTACCTCGACAGTGAAAATAGAAATATGAATGTATGAATATGCGTCCTGTATCTTTAAGCCAAAACCATGTTTGGTCTCGCAAAAAATGATAATGCCCATTCGAATTCGAGATAACTACATGGTTTGTGTCAAGACGTGAATTATTTTGGTGTCTGGAAAAAAAAAACTAAAAAGAAAGTTGATCTTCTAACAAAAGTCTGATGTCGTTGCTTTGGCTTCTATAAATATCCTTAGGCTGTCCATTTCTTGCTGCTCTTTTCAATTGAGAACAAACTGACAGGGTCAATTGCAAGCATTATATGACTATTCTCAGTAGTAAAACTTGAACTACGAAATTGAAGTCCCAAGGATCAAATCCAAACATGACCACACTAGAGATAACTACAAAAATAAAACAGTCAGAGAGAACCTATACATCCAGCTGGTTTCGGAATATATACAATAAAAAAAGAACAAGAGATCAAGAATTATAAGTAAACGCGTAGGATCGGGAAGCGATTAACATTATTGTTCAGCCATTTAACACAAAAGGGCACTTTCGAGTAATGAAACTCTAGATAAGACTGCGAAGAACCATCTCGCTTATTTATACACAGTTTAGGTCAAGATTTACAAAACGAGGGAAAATTGCAGTTCCTCTGAAACCTAACAACAGGAAAACCATCCCAAAACCCAGCAGTTGCTTGGCCAGCGTATAGGAAATTTTCCAAGACCTGCATCCATCTGGAAAGCCAGAAAGGACATCCTATGCAGTAAATTGAGTATGTCACCATCCGAAAGGAAGTCTCTTATAAACCTCCAAGTGTGCTCCCTCGAATTGTCTAACATCAATATCTTTTTGCTGGTTGGGCCAAGGACTGTAGTTATGATGAATCACTAGCATTTTCAGTGATTCTAAGGACCACTTAATCAGCCCCCAGATTTGCGCTCTGCATCTATCAACATAGAGAGGAGATTTAACAAGTGAACACAATCCCCAAGCAGAAAAACAACTCTAAAAGACTCAGATAATTTAGCAGAAGCAGCAACTGGTTGCCCACCTCATTCCTGTTTAAGGAAGAAACTTGTACACCTGGGTGGGCTGCCTTCGAAAGATCCCTTAAAGTTCCCTAAAGATCATTAAGAAATTTCTGCAGTAAGCAAATGCTTTTCAAAATCTTTTAGACTGAAGAGCCATAGAGACAAGTCAAGACATTTCTTCTTGTTTAAAAGCAAAAACTTGGTCAAGCAATTGCAAGTGAACATGCGGATGCTAATGTAAAAGATACGAATCTAAGGCATCACTTTTACTGCACCAACACCTGCCAAACAATATCATAGCGTCTACCCTAGCCAATGGTGAAGTCTCAAAAGAATACCATTACCACAAACAGCATCAGTCATCTTTGCTTCACCAATGTGGCAAATAAACAAATCAAGTAGATTACCTAATTTTCAAACCAGGATTAGTTATAACATACTAAATCTTATAGCAGTGAAATATTTCCTAACATGGTATTTGTGCCATAGTCATTGTTTATATTGCATCTTGAGAATTAGAACAGGAAAAATATGATTTGAACAAACTCAAAACCACATCACAACTAGACTCTAGCATTCACCTTGTTTGCCCACATCAGTCCGCATGCATTGCAAAGGGTCCTTGGTCCTTCAGGGCCACGTCGCATCATAGGAGTAGATTTCTCACTAATCCCTGCAGTGATGACATCTGCACAGATTTTCAGACAAGCATTAGATTTATCAAAAACTGAATGCAATGCAAGGCTCAACTTATACAATGTATGTTACCGGATGGCAGCAATTAAGCTATCATGAAAACATATATACATGAAAGAGCTAACAGGCTACCATTGTTTGGATAAGGTAGTGCTTCAAGAATCAGAAGGGACTACACATATACCTCCCTTTCTCATGTCCCTAGATTAAATCCTAGAGAAAGAATTTGCTCCCACTTTGAGAAAGTTGTAAGATAATCCACCATTAATTATCATGAACAAGTCAATGCGAATTGCGAAATTGTCAGCATAACTCTGTTAAAACCGTTTTAAATTATGAATGTAAAATTCTTCGCAACAATCAAACTTTTCTAGATCACTTGTCATAAGTATACACAGGTTGCATAACTTGAGTAACTTTCTAACATAAGTATCATTATGTTTAGCTTACCAAAGGCTGGTTAGAATCTTACACATCAATATTTGTTGGTTCTATAGTATTAATGGAGATTATGACGATTAAACAGCCAATAAAACATTCAAATAATGGCTTGACATAACAGCAACAAAGAGACTATCTCCCATTATGAAGTGTGAGTTTAAGGCAATTTAGTGATGATGGAGTTGTGGAGTCTGACAGAGGGAAGTATTGTAAAAATGGTATATCTGATTTTGAAGAATTTTCAATGTAAAAATTTGTGTGTTTTCTTTCTGATTTCTTCTCTTTACATTTCTCGTTCTTAATAGATGGTAGTTAGAGCTCTGGTTCAATGGAATAGTGGAAGCAATGAAGATGGACGAATTGACGGTGAAGATTGATCAATTCAACGGTGAGGACTCTGGTGTATTAGAAGAGCCTCCATTGAGAGTAAAACTAGAATTGATGAAGCAAGAAGACTGGGAATTGTTAGATCAGGAAGTGCTAGGTGTAATTGTCTCATGCTGGCGTGGGACATTGCCTTCAACATTGCCAACGAGAAGATGACAGCCAAATTGACAAGCGATTTGCAACATGTACTAGAAGCCGCATTAAACAAGGTATATCCGATGCATTGTCTCTTCAATCTAAAGATGGACGGAGGCGCTTTGTGACATTACACATCAGCGAATCTAATGTGATCACAACTTAATTGAGTTCAATGGAAATCAAATTCAATGATGAGGTAAAGCTTTGATTCAATTATCTCCTCTACTTCAGCTGGAGCACAACTATGACTGTGGGGAGAAAAGGCCAAATCAGAAGAAGTTGAAGCTTTAGAGAGATTTGATTCTTTGTAAGAATTTACCAAAAAGAGAATGGCGAATCTTCAGGCACTGCCTTTAGTACTCAAGGTAGAGGGAGAAGCAATTAATAAGGTCATAATCAGAACCATATCCAGTGATGGTTTTTACTGATGCTTGGGAACCAGAATATTTTTCAGAAGCAATGCAAGATATAAATTCTATTAAGTGAAAGTTGACAATGTAGAATAAGTTGGATTCACTCAAGAAGAACAAGATACAATTGCTAACTCAGTTACTGGATTGGAAGAAGGCATTGTAGAAAAGTGAGTGTATAGAGCCAGAAGAACCCGATGGCAGAAAGAGGTACAAAGCAAGATTGGTACTGAAAGGTTTTTGCAAAAGAAAGGAATTCACTACACAGAGATTTTCTCTCCTTTTGTAAAGTGGACCACTATCGGGTTAGTATTGAGTATTCAAATTGCTGAGAATTTACATCTAGTATAATTTAATGCGTAGACTGCATATGGTGACTTGGAGGGGGATATCTACAATGTACAACTAGAAGGTTTTCAAGTTCCTGGCAAAGAAACTATGTGTGTAAGTTATAGAAAAGTTTGTATGATTTGGAGCAAACTTGAGTGAAGTGGTACAGGAAATTCAACACATTTATTTGTGTTAACGGGTCCTCTAAACATTTATTTTGACATTTTATGTGAATGATATGCTCATTACACAACCTACCACTTAAAGAGATCAACAAACTGAACTAGCAATTGCCAAAGGAGTTCATGGAGGACTTGGGAGTAGAAATCGAATTTTCGGATGAGGATCATGCGAGATAGAACATAAGGAATTTAAAGTTGTCTCGGGAAAAGTACATTGAGGAAGTGCTGGACAAGCTCAGTGTTTGGAATACAAAGTCCATAAGAACTCCTTTAAGAAGTCACTTCAACCTCTCGAAGGAGCAATTACCAAAGACAAATCAAGAGCGGAGATTACATGGCTAAGGTGTCTTATCTGTCAGTTGTCAACAGTTTGATGTATGTTATGGTGAGTAGTTTGTACCAAACCAAAAGTAGCTCATCTAGTGTGAGTTGTGAGTGGATACATGGCTAATCCCAGATTTAAGTATTGGGAGGCTGAATGACTACCAAGATACCTAAGAGGCACCTCAGATATTACACGTTTCATGGAAACAATATGACATCACAAGGCTTTGTCAATGCAGATCTTGGTTTTTTTTTTCGGGACAATAGCAAGAGCACCTCAGTTATGCATTTACCTTAGGAGGCACTACAGTAAGTTGGATTTCTAGACTTTGGGAACTGTGTGCCCCTCTCAACCACTAAAACAGAGTATGTTGTTGTATCTACAGCTAATAAGGAGGTGATCTAGTCGAAGAATCTTCTGAAAGAGATAAGCAAGGAGAAGGATAGAAGTGTTCTTTTCAATAACTATCAGGGCTGTTTGTCTAGCAAAGAATCTGGTATTTCACTCAAGAACAAAGCACATTCGATTGAAGTATCGTATATTTGAGCTGACAAATGATAGGACGTTGTAATTGAAGAAAATCCTCAGTGCAAAGAATCCAACAGATATATTAACCAAGGGTGTCACTAATGGAGAAACTGAGGTTGTGCATTGTCTTAATTGGCCTCCATGGTTAGTGATAAAATGGTGCCACTGCACTTGAACAATTTGGGTCATAAAGACGAGAGAAGATTATGAAAGATTGTCAGCCTCTAAGTGGGAGATTGACAAAGTCATGGAGTCTGATGAAGAAAAATTATGTAAAAAGGATATAGATGAATTTCTACTGTAACTTTATAAGCCCTAAACTCCTCTTATATATAAGGGGATCTCTCTTGTAATCGTAACTTAATATTGATAGTAAAAAGATTGTCATGTGCAACACTGTGATTTTTTCCTTCTTCATTTTGAAGGGTTTTCCACGTAAAAATTTTTGTGTTTCTTCTTTTTAATTCTCTCACATTTACGTTTCTTCTTCTGAGTCCACTCTTGCTCCATCCATCAATGAGAAGAGCACAAGCTCCAGTTAGCCTAATACCTGAAGACAGCCGCAAGCTCACCACTCAACCCCATCCTAATTCAGTTGTCCAATGAGAAGAGAATCTTCTATGGAGTACCTTATCATGCTTCAGGAAACTAATGGTATGCATGTCCAGAGATCAGACTCAATGTGAAATTTCTTATCCTCAGGCGTTACTGTTTCTAGGGATGAGAGGCATGATCTTTTATTATAGACACCAGACACTGACAACATTACAGACTCGTAACTTTACAGGATCTCTTGATGCGGGGATCCATTACTCTCAGGTCCCCAACTCTGGTTTGATTCCCATGTCGTCACAGCTGAAGAAGATTCATCATTGTTGGGTTTTGAAGATGAAAACTGACCCTTATTTCTTTGCATCCTAAGACCATGTCAGAAAGACAGTAGGAAAGGTAGAAGGATTGTTACTTCTGCATGTGAAAATAATCCGAGAGCAGCTACCAAAGTTAGATTAGAGAAAGTAACAATAAAAAATTATCAAAAATTGTGTCATACCTAAGTGCCACCTCTTTACGTGGGACTGCATAGCGAATTTTCTTGTCAAAATTTCGTTCCTTTTTCTTTTCACGAAATCGAATCAGTGAAGCCAGCCTCTGTGGGACATTCGACCTTTGAGGAGTACCCATAAGATCCTGGTAAAATGCTTCATTAATGTGAAAGGCGACAAAGACCGCTAAAAGAAGTATTCTTCGGACAAGTTCTTGATACCTGGTTTTGTTGGTGGCTACTGGGATTGCAGGTGGATTAGGCGTCACTTCTCTCGCGCCAAGTAACAGCAGCACTGCTTGTACCTGAAGTGTGCAAAAGAAACTAATGCATGACCTCAATCAAGAATTTATAGAACAGATGGCAGCTTAACGAAAATGGATGCTTATGCTCCTGCAGAAAAACTCCAATACAAGCTGTCAAAGACGGCATTAGCCAGAATGTTTCGGACTTCTTTTACTACAAGTTCTTAGCTTTGGATATCCAAAGAGTTCATGTCCACCACGGCAGCTACTTCAAAGTTCAAATTTTAACCAAATAAAGAATGAACAAGAGGCAAAACAACCGCAACTCTCTATGTTTGCTCAACACGTGCAATCGCAAAGGACCATCGTCAGTCGAAAAACGTTACACGAGGCTATTTTAACATGGAAAACCGAGCCTCATCATGACAGACCAAAAGAGGCTTAATCGAAAAGGAAAAGGGAACAAGGGATGGGGCTCAAGTCCCTACCTTTGGGGCGGCACGGAGTCAAAAACATAAACTTGGCCCTGGAAAGAAAGAGTGAGCTGGTCCGCATCATCGCCTCCTCCGCGATTGTCCGAATCGTTCCCGGCGTCAGAGGGGACATCCTTCAACGCCCTCCCGCCGCCGCCGTCATGATCGTGATCGTCATTCATATCATTCCCATTGCTCAAATGCGGTTGCGCCTGCAACCCATGATGATGCCGGTAATGGGGTTGCATGGGATGCCGATCGTGGGTCGGATCCCCCCATCCATTCCATCATCGCCCCCATGAGACCCGTCCATGTTTCTTCACAGCCTTCCTTCCCCAGACATCGAAGGCAAGGCTCCTCCTTCACACCCGCATTGCCAGAGTCACCTTCGTGTCCAGTATGATAACTGAATCGATCAGCCAAAGAGGGTAGCAAACTGATCAGCCATTCAGCTCAGTGACAGGAAATGGAACGAGCAAGATGGCTTGTTTTTGCAAGAGATAAACACAGTTCCTCACGAGAGAAACCAGAAGTGAAACTGAGGGAATCAGAGGGCTGGGATTTCTCCTTCCTTTTATAGGGCTTTTTTGAAATACAAGAAAAGTTGGGCCCTTTTTTTAAGTTTCTTGGCTCACTTCATGTTGTGCAATTTTCCTTCATTGTTGTTGTTCTGTCTTGTCTTGTGATATTTTTAGCACGAGTAAATCGTTATAAAGAGAAAGGGAAAAAAAATTGACAAATTGTTTAGAAAGCAATATTATGTTTGGTACCAGGATATGATTATTTCATCAGCTTATTGTATGAATATAAATTCAGTTTAGTCATCATTACCCGTATTGCATTACGTATTATATTGCTACATCAGTGTTTTTTTGTAAAAATTGGTTGAAATGATTATATTGAAATATTGTGCATATATCTCGAACTAAATTGACAAAATCAAAAAAATTATGACTAAATTAACATCCGTGCAATAAATTTAAGATTAATTTGACATTTCCCTCTATTCTTGTGTTAAGTTTGGAGCTATCCAAAACAAGATAAGGTCTCACTTGTAGAGATTGGATAAAAGTACAAAGAATTTTTAATTTCTATAATATAAAAGTTATCCGCTATTTTCTTGTATTTTGTAATTTTAGTTCACGTTAAAACTTAATGACTCATGCGTAGCTTTTTGGATCATGTTGAAACTTCATGAAAGCAACAAGAAAGTTAAAGCTCGTTCTCCTCCGTGCATCTTTGCTTCGTGTCTAAGCTTCACGAAAAAAGGAAGACAGTCGAGACATTATCTTTTCAAAATCATCATAGTGAGTGATCAAATTTATCTCTCTTACTAGATTTGGAAATTTGTGGCTAATCTATCTCATTAATATCACTATAATCTATTGACATTCTTGTCATATTTCAAATGTCACTCTAAATGTTTAAGGTATGGATCATAGAATAATCATGCATTATTTGTTGGAGAGAGTCTCTATTTGTACATTTCTAATTTCTTTGGCTACATGTGATCATCTAAATTTGAATGAGAATGTGATGGGATTATTTTAGATCATAAATCCTCATAATATCCTCTATTTATCAAAAGTAGATTTTTTTTTTTTTGGTAATTTATAAGCGTAGCAATTCGTAATTAGTCTGTTCCTCTAGTTAGTGATAAAATGAGTCCGTCATAGTTGAAAGATACAAAAACAATGATGAAATTGTACATAATCTTGGGAATCATTTAATTGGCAACGGTATCCAACCGACGGACTTGTAGCCCCAAATAATGAAGAACGATGAATACATGTCAAAATAAATCAAATGTCCCACTATTATGTGTTTGAATATACTTGCTAGTTGTCATTATAAACTATAACAAAATCAAAAATTGAAATATACATGTCAAATCAAAACCACAACTGCCCCAAAATAATTGAAATATATTGAGAGATCTTTTAAAAGCAAAACTCAAGTGATGGCAATACTTATCCCATCACTGACGAGCATCACTAACAATTATTTAGGGTTACTATCAAATGATTTAGATCTCAAGTCACTCGTTTAAATCCCCAAATCACTTTGACTTTATTCACACTAGCACACTAGCAACTTGGTGGAACGGTGGTGACAAGATCACTCAACATGCATTATAGCAAGAGCTCCAATCAAATGCTCGATCGCCTTAATGGAACTTTTATGGTAACACCCAAAAAGTGTCGCCGCCCCCATCCTTTTTTACTCAGGAAAAGAAAAGAAACAAAGAAAGAAAAAAAAAAAGAAACAAAGCTAGCCGCGGGGAAATTTTTTTGCAGTAAACCAAAAACTGAAAAAACAATTGCCACTCAGTCTTGACTTAATATTGACTAAAGCTTATACGTGACGGCATAAATTCTGGAATTAGCGGTTTATATGCATATGGTTCGGAAGACTAGGCACTAGCAAAGGAGCTGAAGATTTTTCTCCCACACTTCATCACGGCTAGAGAATGTACCCAAAGATCTGGTTACCACAAGGTGGCTTCGTGGAATTTGTTAACGCAAGCAATGAGAACTTTGCAATGCTCACTCTTTGGTCTAACTCATCAGGACAAAGAACAACTTGGTCATGCTTATGCACACATTGGTGGCAAGCTTGCAAAAGGGTCAATAAACCCAGTTATAGGATTCGTGAAATTGGGGATGACAGATGAGGCCACCAAAGAGCATCCTGTCGTGGCTAAGAAAACCATCGTTTAAGAAAACCATCCAATATGTACTCAGCACAATAATTCTCATATATATTGTGCCAGTTCTAATGCTCTAAACCATCTGCAACATACCATTAAGGACTGAGGAAAACATGTAACAGCCAAAAGCAAAGCAAAGGATGTATCTCAATTGTCATAGGATAGATCTCTAAACTTGAGACTCTCTGATTTCAAAACTGAGCAGTCTTAACTCAAAAACGATGTAAACCAACCAAACGTTCAAAATTCCACATTGAATTTGATCACGGTATAAAAAGCTTAATTCATTCTACGGATCAATTCGTTGATATAGTTCTCACGGTTGCCAGCATCTCCACCTTCAACATAATGATTCCTTTTCTTCTTGAGTCCACCCAGTGGTGCCTCGAGCTTAAAGGGCCATAGGAAGTTATTGGCTTCCCTAAAATGAGGTCCCACTGTCATTATCTCATGGATGAGATCTTCTGCGCAGATAATTCCATGTGTACCCAAGGCCTGCTCACCGAAAAGAATGAACCAGGTCTCTCATATGTCCGGAGAAGCATAGATGTCATAAGGCACGAGATGATAAGAACAAAAATGGACCTGTTCAATGATGGAGTTGTCCGTCAAAGCAATTCTCTGCTTGTTGAGCTTCCCATAGCCCCTTTTTGTATATCAGTTCCCTCACGCTCTTCAAGTTAGGATATCTGAAAACAAGCATATTCACTCAGAGGCCTGACGGGTGACATTGATCTAAATCCAAATTATGGAAGAGAACCACATACCCAAAAGTCACATAGGGTTCGACCCTGTGAAGCATGTTCACGGTTGCTTTATTGACTTTGAGAAACACCCCATTAAAGATCTATATCCAAAGAAAAATAAGTCAAGACAAAGGTAACAAATAGATTTGTTGATTAAAAACACTTTGCTTCTAGCCACCGCACAAAAGAGATAACTTTATAGCCAAAAGAATAGAAAGGTCATTTAGAAACAGATTACTTAGTAACAAACACCAATCGACAATCAGATCCTAGTGAAAAAAAACCGCCGAACCACATCAAATCAAATTAAGCCATGACAACAACCGAGCCTTCACATAAGGCTCTTTCACTGCTGAAATAACTTCTTCAAATGCCTCCAGCAATGCAAAGACTGATCTCAGTAAGTGATTCAAGACTTGGAAAGATTACCTGTCTTAGTCTCAATAACTGCAAGATCGTTCTCGTTTTTGGGTGCATGGCATTGATACTGAAAGTGAAAGATACTCGCATAAGAAATTCTGGGAAAAAAGTGTTATATTCATATTTGCAAGACGCAGAAGACATACCCACGGATGCGAATGATAAACAAAAGTTTAGCTTCCGGGTCAACGTAAAATCCTCCTCTCAACTTTGCTTCACGCTTCAATTGAATTAGCTCCTTTTCCTGGAAAGCCAACACCCAAAGGTCAGCTCCATGGTTGGAAACACAGAATTGTCCAACAACCTTATGAAAACTAGTGTCTATGTCTATACCTGCTCGGCATACTCCTTGGCATATTGCTTTGCCCTATTGTAGATCAATTTCCTGTTCTCAGCATTCTTTTTCTTAGCGGATTCAAGCTCTTGCTTTTTAGCCAATGCCCACTCCTCATTTCTCTTCTGCTTCTTCAATACCGACTCAGGAACAATGGCCTTGACTTCTTCCCCCGCCCATTTCTCTGCACTCACTGTCAAAACAACAAATATCAGCTATCCTTTCGTTTTCAAGGTTGCACCATCAAATAGTCATTCGTCAAGCTACATGCGGCAAACAACGGAATAAGGACAAAATGGTGAAAATTCACGAGTGTATCCTATCCAATTCATAACCACAATTCGCAATCGAGATGCTCCGCAAGCAACTAAAAGAGTCCTCAAGAATGAGCTTTGCAAATGGAGCGACAACCCGAAAACTACAATCCCTTTTAACTATTACTAGTCGATAGACATCGGATTCGGACAAATTTCGACTCTTCCCATATTCAACCCAGAGAAGGAACATCAGTGAGAACAGAGCCTAACTGCACTCTGCCGCACCAGAAAAAAGGGGACAAATTGAACTACAACCACGAACCCATTGACAATTTCACTCATCCGCCAGCAGCCGGCATCGGCAACCGAATGCACGTACGAATCATCAGGCGAGCCACCGGCCGGGCGCTTAGAAAACAATACGCAGGCAATTGAAAAAAGACCCAACAAAAAAAAAAAAAGGCAGGGCAATAACGCCGCGGACTGATCGCAAGCATGCAGAATACGAAGGTTGTAGGCAAGACACGCCGAATCCATCAACCTGGAAACACGAAGTCGGCGCTACTCACCGGGTGGTATCTGCTAAGAAGACGACTCGGCGGTGGTGGCCAACGGCAGATTTTTCTCTCTCTCTCTCGCAGGAGGAGCGTCTAGGTTTTTGTAGCGGGTTTTTATGAGGTCGGGAAGTCAGTAATCGGACGGCTGTGGATTGCCCTGTGTCCCGAAGGCGTATCGTGTGCGTACGTTGGTTTGAGGGACGATTTGGGCCTCAAGCCCAATTCAAAGGCTTCCTGTTCAAGGAACGCTTCCCTTTGGTCCCTTTCTTTCGGGATAAATGGGGTTTTGCGGTGGTGCGAACTGCAATTTCCGGACGTTTGGGCCGAGTACTCCATGGAGGGGCTTGCTAGTGTTGCTATGTTGCCAATTTATCAATTCCCTTTGTGGCCCAACTCTTGTGATTTTCTTTGAATTTCGTTAATGGGTGCCTGGGAGCACTTGTAAAAATAGTTGATCAAAGAATAATCGATGTGAAATTCGTAACTTTGCCTTATTTCGATTGCTTCACAAACTCAGTTTTATTTCTTTTTTTCTATTGCGATGTTTGGCATTGCGTATGTATTATTTTCCCTTGTAAAAGATTATAAAAAGTTACTTTTTACATCGGGATCTTTATTCATTGGGATTAACCAAATGAAGGGTGTCGACATCACATGCTATTACGGAGTTCTAATTACTCCATTGCCGCATTCGGTTCAACATACACAAAGGTCTTTGGGGCTTCCAAATGCCTTTGAAACGGAGTTTGAGAGGTATTCGGTGTTCAAAATTGTCATCTTCAAAGTCTCCCAACCCCAATGCAAGCTACTGTTGGATGTATGCCATAAAGCTACCATGTAATAGTTACATATTAGGGATTTCAATTATACTATCATTATTATTATTTAATTAATGGTAGTGACGTATTTATTCATTTGTCCAATTATTTTATATTTATGAATGATTCCATAGGATCAATTGCAACTAGACTTATGCTTGAGACGTTAAGAATATATGTGACGGATTCATAGTTAGATTGGATCTTTAAATCGTTCCCGGTCAATGGATTATTAAGTGGATATTAATAATCCTATTGAGACCGGTGTGTTCTTAACTTCACCATTAAGTATTTGATACTTTTTTTTTTTTTTTTTATCGGTCATACTCTATTCCTATTCTAACTCTCACCCTAAGACTTTTGCTCTGCTTTCTTGCAGGGCGTGGAAGTCGAAACCTACTTTTGAAACTAAATCGTCCCCAACCCAACCCCTTGAAAAGGTAGGGATTCGAACCCCCCACCTCCCTCTTCCATGTTGGAAGGGTAGCCACTAGAGCAAATCTCGATGGTTAAGTATTGGATACTTAAGGGAATGATGAGTCATAAGTCATTGGGTATTGTGATGCCTGAGTTAAAACACAAGTGTTTGTATTAGACAAGTTCACTGAACGTGACGCATATGGAACGATTAGCGACATGGAAGATTTTAGCGTGGTCAATGTCTAATTGTTCATGCTTTGGTCTTGTGTAAATAATCCTAGACTCGATACACAATGTTAACTTGTATGTCGAACAATTCTTTACCAAAAAAACTTGTATGTTGAACAACTATGGTTCATAGGTCCCGCTAGGGTGAGCATCGGTTTAGGATTCACCTTTGGACCGACCCAACCTTACCGATCCTAGTCCGGTTCCTCAAGAGGACTGGTCGGTCCTTGGTCCTAAGATTTTTGACCAAAGATTGTGTGGGTTGGTCTCGGTTCGAGAGTTCGAGGTCGGTCCAACCCGGATCAACCTTGACTATATATATTATATTATTCATAAATTTTTACATAGAAAAAACCTTAAAATAAATGGCGTCAACAACATTAAACAACTTTTTAGTGAGGAGTTCAAGTAACTTTATATTGTTCTTTAATAACTTGGATTTTTAATGTCTTTTACAGCGTTAATAATCATAATTTACGAATGAGGAAAATGTTTTTGTGAGAAGTTCTTACGGCATCCAAAATTGCATAAACAGGTCCTTACGGCATCCTCCTCTAGTACTTGTTCTCTTTTGTCTTATTTGTGTTTTTAGTTTTCAATTTGCCAAAATCGAAAGAAACAATTTCTCCCCTCACCACTCAACACTCGCCTCACTCATTTTGGGTCACTTGTGCCGTTCACTGCTCGATGCTCGCTTGGCTTGTTGCTCCCAGCTCAACACTCGATGCTCACTTTGTTTGACGCTCACCCCACTTGACCCTCACCGCTTGCCTTTCTTAGCTGACCTTGCTCATCATCGAATCCATTGGGTCGGTCCGGTCCTCGATAGCCCTTTCAAAGAGTACAAAAAAAATGAAATAAAAAATTTATTGGTTGGTCCTGTTTTAACTCTAGAACTCGGGACCGAACCCATTGAGTCAATTCGGTCTTCAATCGCTTTTCAAAGAGTACAAAAATGAAATAAAAATTATCGATTGGTCTCGGTTGACTTGGGAATCGGACCAAACCCACTGGGTGGGTTTGGTCCTCGGTGCCAAAAATTGAGGACCATCACTGTTCAGATTGGTCTTAGAGTTAGAGGGTAGATCGGCCCAACCCGAACCATGCTCACCCCTAATTCCCGCCATCAGGAACCTCAGAATAAACCTCGAATCAAATCGATACTGTGAAAAAACTAGACGGTCACACTTCGCTTACCTCGTGCAATGTGGGATAAAAATCGTAGTACTAAAAGGAATAAACACAAAAATCACATGCCGATGTCATTATAGAGAAAAAAAAAAAGTAAGAAAGCAAAAGCGCGTGAATCCTCATATGGAATTGGCTGGTGGTAGATGAAAGTGAGAAAATATTAGGTATGTCTCTTGCTCCGGCCGTGGCAAACAAGAAGGCGGTGGAGCGTGACACGTGTCCTCCTAGGACCCACATTCGGGAGAAAAGAGGTGCCGATTTTAAAAAAATTCAGTCTTGATTTTCTTTCGTCACGCCTCTCTCTCTCTCTCGTTCGACGAACTCCCCTCTCTCTCTCTCCACCCTCCCTCTTCCGACCGCGAACCACCGCGAGCAACTAACGAACCAAGAGGATACTAGCGAGACGATCATGAGCAATCGACCGACGTGCGACCTCCCTCTCTCTCTCTCGCCCTCCCTCTTTTCCGACCGATGCAAAACAAGCATTGAAAGATGGTTTTGGGGTTAAAACAAGCATTGAAAGATGCAAATGATCAATGTGTCCTCCTTTTCAATGAAGTTTAGAAGGCATGGAAGGTCTCCTATACTCTGCAGTCAAATTACTTGTGCCATTCCGTGTGGGATAAGTACATTGAATTTGAACTATCCCGCAATGTTGAAGTTATCTCACTCGCATTTATGTGCAAACTCTGAGATTTCTTACCAAAAAGTTACAACATTACTATGATGGGATAAGTACACTAATGGTGCCATAAGTTGTGTACGGTGCTCACTTTGGTGCCAAAAGTTTCCGCCTGATCACTTAAGTGCCAAAATTTTTGAAAACGCTCACTTTGGTGCCAACTCCGATCCGGTTGGCCGGAAACTGACGTTGCATTTTTATTAATATTTGAAGTCGACGTGGATCGCCGGAGAATACAATCAGCATGCAAACAACAAAACGACGCCGTTTAACGTCTTTTCCCCAAATAAGAAACCCTAAATCCCCAAATTCAGTAGAATCGGAAATTGAAAACCCTAAATCCCCATTCCGACCAGCTCAAGTGCATACTTGATTTTCTCAAAGTTATCAGCTCGCTCTGCGAATGGAGAGCAAAAGCTTCAAAGAAGGCTCACATTCCTATAAAAAAAGCGAATTAGATGGTGAGTGTTACTGTTATTGTGGGTTACCGAGTCCGAGAAGAACATATTGGACTCGGCTGAATCCCAGAGAAGATTCCATGGGTGCGCGATATAGAGAAGGCTCAAGTGCAAATATTTCAAATGGGTTGATAGGAAATTCTCTCGATCGAGCGACAGAGGTGGATCCCGAGTTACTTGAAGGCCGAAATCAACCTCCACCTGCGTTAATGGACGAGTTGGAGGATGTTGACTCAATGCAAGCTCAAATGAAGGGTTTAACATCTTTGGTCGACCATTTGAAGAGGGAGGTTTCAAGGCTGAAAATTGAAAGAAACTTTTATCGAGCGTTGACTGTGTTCTTATTCTCTTGTGTAGTTTATTTAAATGTGAAGTTAAGTAATGAGAAGAAGTTTGTATGTCTACTATAGTCGAAGTTTGTATGTCTACCATTTTTGTATGAAGCAGAAGGTTTTGTTGTAATCCATGGTAGAAATGCAAGGTTGGAGTTGGAATGCATTAATTATAAGCACTTCAGAAATGCAATGTTTTCTTGTTGCATTTTTTATTTGCCCTCCTGATTTGTGTTAAGAGAACTATACAAAGTACTAGTGATGTCAAGAACAAAGCAAGGAAAGAAAGTGTCGAGAACAGAGCAAGGAAAGAAAGTGGCGAGAACAGAGCAAGGAAAGAAAGTGTCGAGAATAGAGGAAGGAAAGTGAGATAGCTAGTATAAGCACCTAGAGGGGGGTGAATAGGTGCACAATCAATTTATCAAGATACGGAAGCGATTCTAGGCAACCAATAGAAAGGAGTTCACTATTGATTAACAAAATTGAAGTACGATCAAGGTAAAGAGTAAGGAAGAGAAAATTGAACACATGGTTTATAGTGGTTCGGCTTATTCCAAGCCTACGTCCACTCTTCCGCACTAACAGCCCACCTCGGCTGGATTTCACTATGAACAAAAGAGTAGTTACAAAAGACAGCCTTTTCCTTGATTCCACAAAGTGTAGATGTTCTACCACACCTCCTCAAGGTTTCTCACAAATATAGACTCTCTTTGAATACAATGTTTCGCTCAAAGGAATTGTCTAAACAACAAGGAGCTTCAGACTTTGAAATTCTTCTATCGCGCACACCTCGAACAACTTAGAACGTCTTCCTTATATACTCCTTTATGCCATCATACCCTTTGGCACTTACCAAAGGAATTCCTCCAATCTACCCGTTGGACGGAATCAATTAGGAAGATTATTCGAGCTATTAAAGGAACGTGTCGATAACCCATCAATCTTGTTTGCCCATACAATCAGGATCTCGGTTTCCATAAGTAGAACCTTCCAAGAATATTTAGGCAATTATCGGTTCCTTAATCTTCGAGTCAATCTCGATCAATCAAAGAATTCCGTTATGTCTTTTCCATCCACGAGATCTTCTCCAGTTGATAAGGTTGAATCCTTAACGAAACATCCAGTTCTGGATAACATTTCTTCAACGGATTAGAGACTATCAATGAGGATAGACTTTGAGTCTTGAGTCGGCTATCCGAGGTCTTCAAACTTTAAATAATAGTCTCGCAAACCTTCGGACTAGATCTGATGGAAACGTTTTTGCCGCCTTTCAAAACACTTCAAGAAGATTTCTCCAACAATCTCCCCCTTTTTGATGGTGACAAAACTTTCCGTTGCATTTGGACAACTTTGACCCGCAAACATTTTTCAAACACATATGCATATCTTATAGAGATAAATGACTAAATGAATAACACTAGAATCTGAACCACGGAAAATAGGTTAGTCTAATATGTGATAAAGCCATCCATAAGATATCAATAGTAGTTAATAGAAGCAATCAAGTCCAAGTCTAGTTCAGGTTCTCATCCGGACACAAAAACAAAATCAAAGTCAAACGAGATCAAACACAATTCAACAATCAGTTCAACAAACCATAAGATAAGTCAAATCAAATTGTTCAATCTTGCATCTCTCCCCTTTTTGTCAACATAAAAAGGTTGAGATGAAAATGGAATAAGATCAAGATTGCAACGGGATGCGCGGAATCTCCCATAGATCGACGATGCCTTCCGGCCTTTTCAAGTCTTCTTTTTGTGCAAGCATTGGCCTGAATCTGAGCAGAGGGCTTGGATTTTATCATTTAACGAACATGAAGAAACTTGACTCGCATTTTGCAAGATTTGAACCTCGCATCCCAAGGCATAAATTTGACCTCGCATCTCCAAGAGAATATCCATGATTCTGCGAAAATCGACCGAGCTTATCGGTCACTGTGGACTAGTCAAGACGTTGCGAGATGATGGCATATTAGGAATAATCTCGCCGAGGTTTGGCGATGAAACTTCATGACCTTCTTCTCGGAAATTGAGAGGCATAAACGTCCTTTCCGGGTCTGGGTGAGCGGCGACTCCTTCACTTGTATCGGGATATGAGGACTTCCCTCCTTTCTCGATCTCCCCGTTTCCATGCCTACAAGTGGAGAAGAGTGTTCCTCGAGGTTCACCTTCTTCTCTTCTTTCTTCTTCGGAGTCTTTCCTCCTCTCGCTTTCTTTTTCGCCAACTGCTCTTTCTTCTTCTTTCTCTTGTTCTTCTCTTTCTTCTTCTTCTTTCTCTTTTTCTTGACCTTTCTTTCCTCTTGGCCTTCTTTTTCCTTTCCTTTTGTCTCACGATATTCCATTGACTCGAACAAGACAACTTAGCTTCTTCAAAGCTATGGCCAAGTGGTAAGGTCATCATCTTCTTCATCTTCCATAATAAGAGCTCATTTTCGGTTTGAAGCAACCAAAGGGCTCCTTTCTTTTCCATTTTGAAGAAGAGATTTGATGCGCTTTTGACTGAGTCTTCTCCTTGAATTTCTCCAACTCCTTGTTCGGTTCCTTCGGACGCATTTTGGTCACCATCTTGATCCCTACCACCATATGATCGCACGATCGAACACAAAAGATTTATGCGAGGCTGAATATTCGTATGTCTCGAATAACTTCGTCACAAGGCTTGGGTAAGGGAGTTGACCTCTGTCCTTCATCATCGCTCTATACATGTGGAACATGATAGTGTGAGGGAGAAAACCTTTTCAAGTGGGGATGGCATACATGCCTTGCCTCAACTTGAAACATCGATCTTGGAAGTTGATTTTGGTCGGAGGCAATTGATCACAATCTTGTGAAGTAAGATGTTGAATGCCCTCATCCTGGGCAGGTGATCTTCTCCTCTGTTTTCCTATCCTTCACTAGTTCCGGTGTGGCCCGAGCAATGGAAACTTTGATCGGTTGATATCTTCCTTTAACTCCTAACACATCCGCGCAAAGATATCTATATCCACAACATAGTCTTGATCTTTGACGCTGAAAGAGAATCTATTCGCATCCAAAAAGCTAAGATTTGAATAGAAATATGCGGTTAGTTCAAATAGGCCTCCGTAGTGTCGGAGCGTAGAACTTTTCCGGTTGAAGAAAACCGAACTTTTCCCTCAAGTTCACATTCACAAGATCCAGAAATCAAAATCCACACTTCTAGGGTTTATCACCCCACGCTCAGCAATTTCGAGTACAAATCCTTTTGTTCCTTCGATCTCGAACAAATCTCCCATTTTCCTCGATTTTCAAACCAACACCCATTCTCGATTGAAATTGGCTATACGGTTGTCATCATCATTCCCATCTCAGAGATTCGGTCCCAATCACGAGGATCACTTGGGATATTCGCAAGGGTTTCCTCGGCCACCCCTTTACGAGCAATTCCCAAACTTTCCATTTTCCGCAAAAAGATATATTCGTTCCCATATCCTTTGTTTTTAAGAAAATCATCGACATAGTTCAAGGGGAGTACGAGTTCCTTTTAGGCACGATATAGCTTATAAATATAAGCGGGCTTTTGAACTCTACCTAGGATCCGCATCCTCACGATTTCTTCCTCTTGTTGATGATCAACGCCTTGAGGACTAGATGGAGGAGAATGACGCCGGGGCCGAGAATGTTGTGGGCTGCCGCCGTTCGAGACACTTCTTCGGTGAGATCGAAGTGCGTAGGCCCACTCACTCATTCGTGTCAGTGGTCCCCTTGCGATTCTCGAAGACTTTCTTGAAGATGACATCTTTCTCGGTTTTGGAAGATTCCTTGCTTGACTTTCCCAAGAAAGACGACAACTTTTTGAAGATTAAACAATGGAAGAAAACGGGAATGGAGGATTGATGCTTTCTAGGGTTTGAGAGTAAAGTAAAGAGAAATCAACAAAGTGCACGATCGGTTAAAAAGAGAGATAAATGGAACCGCCACAAAGGAAATAAAGAGATGCCTTTTCAAAATAACTGTCCTTTTTCCGCGAAAATAGTCATTTCAAAAATAACTCTCTTTCAAAAAGGAAACGATGGGGCAATAATTAAGCCGATTAAAGATAGCAATAAAACACGGTTCACGCCGTACCTTTTCAGATAAGATTTGAGAGAGAGAAAGACTAACTTTTACGGACGGGTCGTACCAAGACCGACTTACGCCTTGAAGTCTTGTATGTCTCAGTCCGAGAGTCTTTAGACTTTGATCTCCTCATACCTTAAAATGTTGAGTCTAGAATGGATGATTTCAAATTGATTTTTCTCTAAAGGCTTTGTAAATATATCCGCTTGATTGGTTCTTTGAATCAACAAATTGAATTGAAACATCTCCATTTTGAACATGGTCTTTAATAAAGTGATGTCGAATCTTATATGTTTTTGCTCTTTGGAGTGGAGAATTGGATTTTTGGTGAGGTTTATAGCACCGGTGTTGTCGCAATTAATCTCCGTGCATGAGTCTTCAATTCCAAAGTCTCTTAGCCATTGTTTTATCCACGAAATTTGCGAACAACAACTCCCGAGAGCTATATACTATGCTTCGCCGTAGAGAGAGCAACCGTACTTTGCTTTCTTGAAACCAAGACACCGTCTTGCCTCCAAGTAGTTGACAAAGTGCCCGAGGTGCTCTTTCTATCGACTCCCGCATCCGGTCTCCAAAGGCACTCGAATATCCAAGAAGAGTAAAGTCTCCCTTTTGGATACTCGTAGACCAAAGCTTGAAGTTGATGAAATATATTTGATATACGCTCGCAAAGATTCAAATGGGATTCTTTGGGCCGATTGAAATCGCACAAATGCAAACACTAAACAGTAATGTCGTCTAGCGTAAGATAAAGAAGTGAACCAATGATACTCCCGTATAGCTTCTCCGGGTCGACTTTCTTTCCTTCTTCATCTTTGTCTATCTTCAAGGAACTTGACATTGGTATGTCGACCTTTTTGCAATTGTTCGTCCAAACTTTTGACAAGATCATTTGCATATTTTTCTTGATGAATGAAAGTTCCTTCCTCCGCTTGTTTTATTTGAAGTCCAAGAAAGAAGGTTAACTCACCCATCATGCTCATTTCAAATTCATCCCGTGATAGTCTTAGAAAAATTTCTTACAGACTTTCATTAGAGGATCCAAAGATAATATCATCGACATATATTTGAACAAGCAGAAAACTTTTGCTTCTCTTTTAATAAAAAGAGTAGTGTCTACTTTTCCTTTAACAAATCCATTTCAAATTAAAAACTTACTTAATCATTGCCCAAGCTCGAGGTGCTTACTTTAAGCCATACAAGGCCTTTTTGAGACCGAACCGGAGTCCGGTTTCTTTGGGTCTTCGAAACCCGGCGGTTGTTCCACATAGACTTCCTCATGGATAAATCCATTTAGGAAAGCACTTTGACGTCCATTTGAAATAACCTGAAATTTTTATGACAAGCAAATGCAAGTAATAAACTTAATTGCTTCTAACTCGGCTACGGTGCATAAGTCTCGTCATAGTCGATCCCTTCTTCTTGTGTATCCCTTTGGCTACGAGTCTAGCCTTGTTTCTTATGACTTTTCCTTTCATCCATCTTGTTCTGAAAACCCATTTAGCTCCAACAATTGATTTACCTTTTGGTTTAGAGTCATTTCCCGGACATCATTAATTCCCGAATTGTCCGAGTTCTTCTTGCATAGCTTCTATCCAGCTTTCGTCGGATAAAGCTTCATCTATGCTTTTGGGTTCTATTTTAGAAATAAGAGCCACAAAGACTAGACTCTTCACGCCTTTTGGATCTTGTGTGGATTCCTTCATTGATGTCGCCAATAATAAGATCTTTGGGATGACTGGACTTATGTTTCCGATTCTTTGGTTAATTTATCGTTGATGATCACTTCCTTCACTTGAATCTTCAACAATCACTTGTTGCTGGTCCTTCAAAGTCTCGAGCCGCTTCTTGAGATTTAGACTTTGTAGAGTCTCGGAGGTCGGTCTCTTCAAGATGAGTCTCGAATAGATTCATTTTGAATAGAGTCTTGGAATTTGACATTCATTGATTCTTTCACAGGTTTGAGTCTTCTTGTTGTAGACTGCATGCGATTTGCTAGTGGTTGAATATCCAAGGAAGATGCCTTCATTTGACTTTTCTTCAAACTTACCAACTCGATCATTTGCATTTTTCAATATGAAACATTTACATCCGAATACATGAAAATATGAAACAATGGGCTTCTTTTTTTAAATAATTCATAGGGGTTTTTTCTAGAATAGGCCTTAGAAAAACTCTATTGATAATATAGCATGATGTTGAAACTGCTTGAGCCCAAAAATCGTAAGAGATATTGCTTTCAATTAAAAGAGTTCTAGCCATTTCTTGAAGAGATCTATTCTTCCTTTCCACAACTCCGTTTGCTCGAGTATATGGAGAGGAGAACAAATGCTGAAACGAGATTCTTCACAAAATTCTAGCAAAATCTTGATTTTCAAATTCATCTCCATGGTCTGTTTTTATACTTGAAATAACATACCCTTTTTCATTTTGAACATTCTTAGCAAATTTTTCAAAATAAGAGAAGGTTTCAGACTTACTTGCCAAGAAATATACCCAAGTAAATCGTGAGTAGTCATCCACAATTACTAGGCAATATTTCTTACCTCCAATGCTCAACGTTCTTGTTGGTCCGAAGAGGTCCATATGCAAGAGCTAAAGATACACGGTTAGTGGAAACTTGATTTATTGGTTTAAAGGAATTTCTTACCGTTTTCCCAATATACATGGTGTACATAGATCGACTTTTGGTATGATAAATTGGGTAGACCACGAACAAGCTTCTTTCTTTGAGATTTTGGCTATTTGCTTCATGTTGATATGCCCAAGTTTTTGTGCCATAAGCTCGCTTCGTCTTGAATTGAGATTTAGACATTGCGATTCATCCGGTTTCACGTCCAAGATGTAGATATTTCCATGTCTTCGACCCATGAATGAGGCGAGTAGAGTCTTTATGTGTTCCCGAACAAATACCCTCTTGAAAGTTGATTCTAAAAAAAAAAAAACCAGCATCACACAAATTTTTTGATCGACATTTGAGCAGATTATAGTTGAGCCCTTCAACTAAAAAGAAACATTTATCGTAAGGTTCCCAATCTTTACAGCCCAAATCCCACTATTTTTCCTTTGTCAGCTTCCTCCAAATGAAGCTTTTCCACCATTCACTTGAACAATCTTTTATGTAAGCACTCAGTCTCCTGTCGTGGTGTCTCGAGCATCCACTATCCAGGATACCATTTCACTTTTTTCTTGATAGTGACCTGCATTTAAAAAGAAACTCAAGCTTTCTTTGGTACCCATATTTTCTTGGGTCCTTTTGAGTTAGTCGATATACGGTTTTTGCCTGAGACTTTATTGATGTGTCTCCAAACCATAGGACATTCTTTTCAAAGTGATATGCACTATTGCATTTTGAACATCTAAGAGCATTACGACCTACTGGTTTTACAAAGTTCATTTCAAAATGATTTTTGTAAGCATTTCTTGTGGGTCTTTGTTTGATTCTTTCTTTCACTTTAGGAAAATCGATTAAAGGAATAGTTTCGGCATTCATTCCTAAACCCATTTATTGAAATACGGTCTTTGAACATAAAGTATTTTTCTAGTTTTCTCAGATCCTATAGAAAATCTTTGGAAATATTTGAAATATCATTTTTCAAAAATGCATTTTCTTTTAAAGATTATCTTTACTTTCTACGAGAGAAGAAAACATTCGATCTAAGCATTTCACTTTTTCTTCCAAAACATTCTTTTTGTTGTTTTAAAGCATAATTTTCTTTTTGAGTTCGGAAATTCTTTTTAAGAGAAGTCTTAAGACTAAAACATAATTCATCAATGTATTTTGAAACTTTAATAGGGATTTTGAAATTACTTACCTCGAATTCACTTTCCAATCGATAGGTCTCGTAGTTTGATTGCAGAACTGTTGTGCCATTAGACATATGTTGGCATAATCATCATCACTTTATCTTCGCACTGCACATCACTCCAGGTTTCGGCTTTGAGAGCTTTTCATACTTTTCTGGATTTTCCTTTCTTCTTCCTCGTAAGAGGGCGGTTTGGTCCGATGTGTCCTTTTTCTTGCATTCAAAGCCGGTAAATGCTTTTTGTTTGATTCATCATCTTTGACTTGGTTTTGTTGCTTGAAAACTTGTTTCCTTGAATTGAATCTTATTCCTTTTCTATTGACTTTACGAGATCTTCTTATCATGAGAGCAAGTTCTTCATCATCCATGTCGTCTTGAGTCATTTACACGAATCATCATTAGATTTTAATGCAATGGATTTCTTACCTTTAGGATCTTCGTCTTCATTGATTGTTCCACTTCATAAGGGCGAAGAGTTCCAACCATTCATCATGACAAAGGCATGATTCTTGGGTCTCTTTTGATTGAGGTCTTTATATGATTCCAATCCTTGAAGTCCACTAGCAGCTTGTTCACTTTTCAGGATGTAAATTGTTGACCTTGATTTTCAAGACCATTCACGATTTACAAAACGACTAAACATGTCGGTTATAGATTCTCCTGGTTTCATTCTCAAGGCTTCGTATTGGTAGAAGAATGTTGATTCTAGTCTCTTTCACTTTCGATCGGTTCCTTCATAGGTAATGTGTAATCTATCCCGGACTTCTTTTTGGCTATATCAAGAAGATATTATTATATTCAAGGAGATAAGCACAATAATGTGTTAATAAAATTGCTTTTGCATCAATAGCTTGTCTCTTGATTATCTCTTCTCGACTCATTTCGTGGACTCAACAAAGTGTCCTTTCTCTTTCCGAGGCAGGATGCGGCTTTTAGGAATGATTCCTTTTTCTACAACGTCCCATTCCAGAGGATCCTTTGATCTTAAGAACGCATTCATCTTGTTCTTCCGTATGTTTAGTCCTTTCCATCAAAGTAAGACGTGCCCGGGTTGCTTGCCCCCTTACACACCGGCCTCGGAGCCAACATACTAGCCATGGATCTTTTACTGCGAGAGTAAAACACTTCAAACAAAGTGCAGTACACGAGCTCATACCAGTGAGATAGCTAGTATAAGCACCTAGAGGGGGTGAATAAAGGTGCACAATCAATTTATCGAGATACGGAAGCGATTACAGGCAACCGATAGAAAGGAGGTTCACTGTTGATTAACAAAAATTGAAGTAGTCAAGGAAAGAGAGAAGGAAGAGAAAATTGAACATAGGGTTTATAGTGGTTCGGCTTATTCCAAGCCTACGTCCACTCTTCCGCACTGGTCATTACCCCACCGGGATTCCTTATGAACAAGAGTAGTTACATCATGACTTTCCTTGATTACCGTGTAGATGTTCTACCACACTCTCGAGTTTCGCAAATATAGACTCTCTTTTGAATACAATGTTTCGCTCAAAGGAATTGTCTAAAAACAACAAGGAGCTTCAAACTTTGAAATTCTTCTATCGCGCACACCCAACAACTTAGAACGTCTTCCTTATATACTCCTTTATGCCATCATACCTGGCACTACTACAAAGGAATTCTCCAATCTACCAGTGACGGAATCACTAGGAAGATTATTCCGAGCTATTAAGGAACGTGTCGATAGCCATCAATCTTGTTAGCCATACAATGTGATCTGGGTTTCATAAGCAGAACTTCCAAGAATATTTAGGCAATTATAGGTTCCTTAATCTTGAGTCAATCTCGATCAATCAAAGAATTCGTTATGTCTTTTCTAGCCACAGTCTTCTCAGGTTGATAAGGTTGAATCCTAACGAACATCCGGCCTGATAACCTTTCTTCAACTGTTTAGAGACTGTCAATGTGAGATAGACTTTGAGTCTTGAGTCCGGCTATGGGAGGTCTTGAACTTTAAATAGGCGAGTCTCAGCAAACCTTCGAACTAGACCGATGGGAAACGTTTTGTCAACTTCAAAACACTTCAAGAAGATTTCTCCAACAGAAGAAGTCGAAAAATGAAGAAAGCAAATAGAGATTGTGCACCCTAACATGTTTACATTGGAGGAATGCAGTATTCAGTTTAAGAGTGTAAAGTCAAACTTTGTTTTCGTTTCGGTTAGTTAGTTGGTTTTCATTCTTTGTTATCCTCAGGCATCGATATAAAACCGATGAGCCAAGTAAACAAGTAGAAAAGTTCTTTGATGCAAGCAAAGCTCTCATTGAATAAGAATACACTTTTTCTCGCATCGTTTTTCATTTTCTCCCTCTCATTTCCATTTTTCTCATATGTTCATCAAATCTCTTCAAGTCTTGGTTTGTTGGTTTGTGCAATTGCAAACTATGCTGAAATGGAAGGTTGAGTTGGAATGCATTAGTTTTGAGCACTTTTTATTGTTTAGTTGTGTATTGGCAATGTTTGTTTTGGTTGTTTTTCCTTCAAATAGAATGGTTGCTGATTTTATCGTTGTAATGGTTTCTTTGGTTTGCTGGTTTCTTGCAACCTGGCAAACCATGGGCAAACCAAGGATGGTGGCAAATTAACGATTAGATCATTTCGAAGTGCCAAAAGTTGTAAATATAGTGATCACTTGAGTGCTAAGTTTTTATAAAAGTGATCATTTAGTGCCAGTCGCGATTACAAAGTGATCATATACATTTGCACAAGTAGTAAATAGTGATCGCTTGGTGCCAATTTTAAACTTGCACTGATCATTGGTGCATCCGCATCTTGTTCTTGCACTAGTTGGCTGGCCGGTGCATCTCTGCAACACAACAGCCTGCAACAAGATACACTAGCACCCAAAATTGCATCTTATTTCAAAGACATACAACTAACCCCACAAATAGCATCAACGCAACAACGACATCCTATTCAAGACTATTGAATGAAATCGACAGATAGCATAAACGCATCTTGACTTCAACCAGCAACACTATATGAACACATTCAAATCTAAAAATAATAGCAACTTCATAAGAACATTGCACCCAACGGCAAAATACAGAAACAACTATTGTCATTGATATTGATTGATTGTTCACAAAGAAAAGAAAAACATGAACTTCACTCCCCAATCTCGGAAAGTTCAGCACCCTCTTAAAAAAACCAATGGCAATATGGAGCGCACAACTACCATCGGTGATATAATATCAGCACCACATAAAAATAAACATAAACTATGTCCAAAGACCCTCCCATCGGTCAATATGGACAACACCCCGATCTCCTTTTCGTCTTGGGGCTTGAATTGATTCATAATCCGAGCACTCTTTCGAACCGGATGTGCGGGTTCTTTAACCGGCGTTGTTCACCTCCTTTTCCTTGTTTTTACCGGTGGCTATTCTTATTCTAGCACGTGTCATGTGTTGGTCCATATCATCACTATCACGCCCAATCGTTGGTGAAGATGGAATTGGTCTTTGAGTTACTACATTTGGATACGGGCTGTTTCAGCTATTCTCACTCTCTTCTTCTTTGGAGCACTCTTCTTTGTAGCCCTTTGATTCTTGAGTTGGCCCACCTTGAGGAGAAGTACCTCCGAGTTCTCCCGTGCTACAAGAACATAAAGCGATATTGTCAACCAAATGAATTAAAGTACAACAAATTAAATGCACGAGGCCTACAAATCTTACATTCAAAATAGTCATTCCAGTTCATTCATCTGTAAGTCCCATAACCATATTGCCTTAATCTTTTTCCAATATCCCCTCTTGTTCGCCGTGGTGCATCATTTTCCATGGCCAACGGATGGGGAGCTTGACCCTACGCAACTTGTGTGCAATTGCTCGTCTTTTCACCGAGAAACACATAACAAATTTAAAATTGGCCCATAAAAGACAAACACAGCAATGTACAATACATGAATTTTTTTTTCTCGTTTGCTCAACGATGGACTCAGTTGTTGTTCTTGTCTTGCCTATTCCGAGTCCTGTCCCTACACTTGAGCCTACAACGGGCCTTTTTACAGCCCTTTAGAAGGCCTTACAACAATGTACTATATCGGGATCATGACCAACTACAATGAATAATTAGACATCTACTTTATTTTCATGGTGGAAACAAATGGAGAAAACTTATCAAATTACAAATGCATGATAGAGGAAAGCACAAAAGAAGCAGTGCACATGGTCAACCATCAAACCATCGAATAGGAAATGTAAAGTTACCGGTGTAAAGATGATACTTACCTTCTGACGGGCTTTTTGTTTGCCCTTGATGAGGCACTTCTTATGCAGGCCATCCCTACCTTCAGCCATTACATCTTCTTTGATGCCGCCTTTTCAGCTCACAACCTTTCTTGTTATTGCCCTTCCTTAAGTGCCATATGAGCATTTCATCTTTGAGCCGATCCTACTCATCCTCTAACTTGATGCCTCTTCTTTTTGCTGCATTCTTCTTTTCTTTTTGGCCTTCAAATTTGCTTCTTCAATGCAAAGGGTGAGGGCTTTCAGGATTTGTTGGCTCCCAAAATTCTGCTTACGAGAAGCCGCATCATGAATTGGTATGAAGCAAGGTATGAGAGCTTTTTTTGTACCAATCATGTAGGTAATCATCCTGGATTTTCTTGCTTCATCACGAATAGCACAAATTGCATGGGCAGGAATTCCATTCATTCTTTGAGCTCGGCATGAACACTTTTTCTATCCAAAGTTGACAACATACTTATCCCTGATTTTGAATAATCTCATATCCATTATCTCCATTCCAAAGTTGGATGGCGAGAACCTACTAGCAAGCAATGTTTGCATCCAATCTCTTCATAATCCTAGGGCCACATCTCTAGTCCATTTCGTAGTCTCATCTCTTTGCCTATGCGGTCTAGTCATCACCATCACTCAAGATATCATCAAGCATGCGATGATTGGTTTGCACCTAGCCTCTAAAATTCTGCCATTGAAAGCTTATTTGAGATTGTTATCAATGATATCACATTTGAACTCTTCGCTGAAGAAGGGCCCGCATTGCTTAGTCATGCGGAAGAGTGCATCAAAACCTTCCTTTGTTAGGCTGCAGCAATCCTTGTTTGGCTAATCTGAAATCAGCCATGTTGGTACTCTTTTCTTTATGCGGAGCGCTTTCCGGAGCCTATCTCCTTTGAAGTTCCTTGACCGGTTTGCATATATGTGCCTCGCGCATTCTATGCTCAACATGTGGCATCAACTCGGCAATGCAGAATAAGTCCCTACAAAAATTCAAACCAATAAATACAAGTCAGAAAAAAAAAATATGCAAATGATTAATATTAAAAAGTGAATTAGTGATAAATGAAATTACCTTTCTTTGTCGCTCATGAATGCCCATCCTCCCCATCGGTTATCTCAAGGTCACCATTAAATTTTTGAGAAACCGGGACCAAATATCCTTGTTCTCTATCTTCACCACATGAGCTATCGGAAACATTTGATTATTGGCATCTCTCCCCACAAGAGCCAACAACTCCCCCTTAAACAAACCCTTTAGAAAGCATCCATCCAATCTATAACCTTCCTACAGCTAGCCAGAAGCCCGTTTGCATGCATCAAAACGGTACATAAAATCTATCAAATCTATGGCCAAGATCGTGGAGTGGCCCTATCCACAACCTCTACATACACCCTACTAGATGGGTTTTGAAACATGCATTCGCTCAAGATAGTCCCATACCGCGCATATTCTTCTTTTATGCCCACCCACGATATTTTCATCACCCTCATCTTAGCTCTTGCATTTGATTCCTTGACATTAACCCCTACTTACCCTTCACTAACCTGTTGAAATTAAGGACTCTTGATCCAGAGGCATTGCTTTGATAATGTTGAAAAATGCTTCCATAACCCACACTCATTATCCTTTTATTGTTAAAAATAATTGGACAAGTATGTTCCTCCTGAGGACCTAATGCGAATGACCCATTCTTTTTCAAAGACCCATAGAGCTTCCATGGACAATTGGGTTGTGAGCACTTAGCTCTCACAAATTCCTCGTGTTTCTAATGAATTTAACACTCCTGTGTTCACCAATGGAGTTCTTCACAATAGCTTCCTTGAACTGTTTGGCATCATCAAATCTCATGCCCACACAAAATAGGTTTTATCAACGATTAGGATCATAGTAAGGGTACTTACTTTTTATTGGACAAAGAGGGTTCTTCATCATCATTATCAAGATCATTCTCCGAACTAGCAACTTCATTGCCACAGCTTTCTTCATCTTCACTTCTATTACCTTCAGCTGAACTCCATCCCATTTACTCGCTCGGGCCTCTTTGTCAAGGTGCAAGTTTTTTCTCGAAATTCCCACTTTGCTTTTGTCTTGATTATGCGAGTTCATCATCATCTTCATCATATGAAATTTACCGAAGCAAAATATTCATCTTCCGATTCTTGGATAAAGCAATTTCCCATTCTAATCCAATGAAGTCCTCATCGCCCAAATCTTCACCCAAATCTTCACCCAAGCTTTTCAAGACATGTCACCGTTTTTGTTCATCTCTATCAATGTGAGTTCTCTCCTTCATCCCCGACTCGATTACTCGCTTGAATAGGATCCCTCACTTCTCCTCTTTTAATGGTGGTCTGCTCATCCCCATCCTCATCCTCATCCTCACCACATCCTCATCATTATCCTCATCCTCACCATCACTATAATACTCAACATATACCTTAGCTTCTTATAGTAAGAAGATAATAGTAAATGATATCCTTAATACCATTATTCTGTCATTATAAAATCTCAACCCCATCTCAATTCTTTCCCAGAACACAAGTAATGTAGTTTTGCACTTTGCATCGTAAAATACACCAAATCCTTGAAAATCAATATATGATGGCTTCCGAACATTGACATAAAATAGTACATTCATTTCCACCGGTATATTCCCAATCATCGGTGCAAATAGCAAAACTCTCCACCATAGCAAAAACAATGATGCCTACGATTCGGTTCATGTCGTCTTGCACCCAATAAAATAAAAATAAAAACAAATGTCATTACTTGTTGGGACCACATGACGGAATCATCAACTTCACATGGAGGTCCTTGTCATTTGTTGTCAAGAAACAAATGCAACTAATCTCCCGATTCAATGCTTTTACAAAGCGAAGAAGCCAAGTTGAATAATCAAAGTGAGGTCCCACCACCCATTTTTCAATTCAATCACATTCGGTCCCTCAGTTTCCCCCCACGAAGCGGTCCAATTAATTAAATAAATTCGGTCCCACCACTTTGTTTCCCGAGTCGAGCCCATTTTCCTCCGCGCCCTATTTTTCTATTCGGTCCCCACAAAAGAAAGGGAACAAACGACGGAACTCCTCAAATTTTCTATCGGTCCCCACGACTTTCCCGAGCCGAGCCCTCAATTTGCCCTCCACACCCTAACTTCCCGTTGGAACCCCTAAATTTTTCAGTAAATTGACAAACTGGAGTGAGTGAGCGGAGTTGAGGATGCAGCCAGTGAATGATTGTGAACAGGCGCAGCTACGGCGGAGGCCCAGCGGCGGGGCCGAGCGTGGCGACCGAGTGACGGCGGGCAAGTGAACAACGGTGGGTCGGCGAGCTCGGCCGGTGGCGCGAGTGAGAACCCTAGGCGAACACTGTTTTTGGCCCGTCGTTTTTAAGTATTGAATCCACTATACGACGATTGTTTTGTAGGTAATCCACGTGGAATGGTAAACGACGTCGTTTCTTGAAGAAAGAAACGGCGTCGTTTTTATGTCATGTGGACAATATTAAGAGTTGTCGAATTTTTTAAAATATAAATGCCACGTAATTATTTTGGCCAGGAATTTCTCATGGGGCACCAAAGTGAGCGTTTTTCTCCATTTGGACGGCAGTCCTCCGGGAACTTTTGGCGCTAGTGAGCGCCATACACAACTTATGGCACCATTAGTGTACTTATCCCTTACTATGACAGGTATTTCTCTGAGCTTCCAGCCTTGCAAATAGATTTTATACAAAAGGAGTGATGATGTTAATTTTAGGCCTTTTCTGTTGACCTATTATCTTTTCCATTTTCATGTCAAGTTGTATTGTCTCTAAACCTTCTTGATTTGAAGTCTTTGTTGGAGAAGCGTTTGCTAATAATGCACTGTTCATTCTATCCATGGTCTGACAGCAAACATAGCATATTGGTACCTTATTTCTTAATTTTGGTGAAAGAAGCCTATTTTGTGAGTTTGAACTGTGAAGTCTAGGTAAAGCACCTATTCTGCATAGTAATGGGAAAGTGTCAAACTTGTAATAAGTGTTAATGCTTAGCTAGAACCCTTTATGTTAAGTTTATAAGGCCAATATTCATATATTTGGCCATAGATCGCAATTTGCAGCAATTTCATTCAGATTCCTATATACATGATTGAACAGGAGGTTTATCCTAGCTCTTCATGCTTTGCTTAGTGCAAATGATGCTACATCTTTGGGGACACACTTCACCATAAGGAATGTAATTGATATGAACACTAGTTTGATTACATAGCAGCCAAGTCAGTATATTAGATCAAGTTGTATTTATGACCATAATTTGTAGTTTGGCCATCGATAGCAAGTTGTAGCAACTTTTCAGATTGTAATATATGGTTCAACAGGAGGTTTGGATCCTAGATAATGCTTTGCTTAGTGGAAGTCACATCCCTGCAAAACCTGAGGAACTCAAGTCGAGACGATGAATGTAATTGATACGAGTACAAAGCTATATTACATAATAGCCATGTCTGAGCATGTGAATTTCCTGCCATTTTCTTAGCACCTAACAAACCTTCATATAAACCATTAACACGTGATTGAGAGACTCTAAAATGATCATTGACCTTTTCCCAGGGAGAAAATAGCACCTCTTTTTGGATGAATTATAAAGGACACTGAATCATTATTTTACCTGCCTTATTATGTT